>NW_026099803.1:0-19301 GCF_025091365.1 Daktulosphaira vitifoliae | reverse complement strand
GGTTACTCGTAGTATTTTACTTTTGCTTAGTATATTAATAATGAAAAGTTCTGTATCATCTGAACAGTAAACTAGACTGCTAAACAACTCTAGAGAAAAAATGATTGTAATGTTTACAATTAAAGAAGCATTTAGAAATGAATTTCCATTGTGTACATCTCTTATTTTTTACAATTTTGAATCCGCCAACAACTTGATGACTTAAATCTGTGTACTATATATTTTTTTTATCTTTTATGCAAATACTAAATGGGTAGCGATATATGACATTTACATAAGTCTAATTAAATCTTATCGTTTATGTAAAGAAGAAAGTAAACACGCAATGTAACCTTAGGATTTATTGCTGCTTATGTAAAAAGTTATAATATAACTTGATAATACATTGCGAATGTATTTTACTGTTTTTTTTTTTTTTGTATCCTACCAGTTGTCGATTTTGACTTTTAAAATTAAAATTTGATATCGAAATTTAGACTCCAATTAATTTTTTTCAATTAATAAAATGGATATTTCTTTAATGGTATCGCGAAAAACGAGGACGGGCAATAAGTTAAGTGGTGGTATTTGCTTTTCGATGCCCGTCCAAATTAGTTTTAGTCTCACTTGTTACTTCTTATTTTCGTGTAACCAACCTAATCTTGTGTTTTTTCTTATATTGCCCTCGTAGATTGTTATCTACGCGAACAAATTTTTTTTAAACATTTGCTTCGGTATTTCAATTGGTCGTCCGATACACTTTTTGGATGAAATGGTATTAGTGGTTTAACCAGCACACATTTGACCTCACGTCGTCTAGTAAGTGTTTCGTTTATCGACGCCTGTTGCAACGAATTGTCTGGTCCGTACATCGAATGAAAAAAAAAACGTTTACTTTTTTTCTACGGAGCAACATGTTAAACGACCCTCTCCGCCTCGTTTCCTTGACCTCATCCCTAACCTGCAGCGTGTCGTCGACACTCGATAACGCGGAAAGATGTGTCAGTTGATCGAACTGAATCGTTTAAAGAAATTCGTTTAAATGTATTTCTACGTTGATTGGCTTTTACAAAATAAAAAAGTGCCGTGTGCATTGAATATGTTNTACAAAATAAAAAAGTACCGTGTGCATTGAATATGTTATGTGTCGTTTAATCTTCGTGAACCGCGTACTCTCCCATTCAATCACCTATTAGTGTATCTAACTAGCTGTATCGCGATGCATTATATTATTAAAGGAGCGCACACGTCGTGATGCTGTTCAGGGGGAAAGAGGAGAGTAGCGCCCGACTGGTGAGTCGCCGCCGCCGCGCGGAACGCCAGCAACACCCGCGTCGTGGCGCGCCGGGCCACTCGGTCACCTAGTGTTATCCTCTACAGTGTGTTGTGCTGTGCTATAGTCGGCGCGCGTCCCGTCGTTTAGTGTGCCGTTTGTTTGTGGTCGCGGCTCCTAAGCACACTGTCCATCACGCGCTCTCATCTTTCCTACTCTGCGGACATAATTTATCTTCGAATATTTTTATACCAGCAAATTTCGTCAGCTCTAATTGATATTGTTGTTTTGTATTACATTATTGAACGTGTCAGCCGTTGACGACGACGCCCGATCATAACGCGTTGTGTATATCGACCGTTCGATGGTGGTGATGTGTAGCATGTTATTATTGCTGTCTTTCGTCCAGTCCCCGTACTGCTACGTCCGTCCCGCTGTACCTGCCCGCTGCCGTGCCGAGAACGTGTCATTCTGAAGAAACAGAGGCCGTTGTCACTGCCATTAATCTTCATAACGTAACAAGCGTAAAATCTGTACAGTAATCACGGTTGTTGTTGTTGTTCATTAGGTTGTGCAACGGGACGACGTCATAAATATAGTTCACCTTAAGCCTATACTACAGGTGAGTGCGAAGTACTTTTAAACTCACGCGAACGTTGTACCCCTTTTTGCACCCAAGGAACTGTCATGGTTCTCTTGAGCTGTGAGTAACTGGCGGGTGGGTGGGTCGAGGTGAGAGTTCTGACGGTGTAGGCGGCAATCCCGCGGTGCTACTCGCGTTCACCCCTATTATCGATTGTCGCTCAGATTTCCGGAAAAAACCCGTAGAGTCTATTTCGATTAAATGGATTCAGGTAATATCGAAGAGGAGGCTAATCGTTATCATAAAACCAATTTAGCATATTTGACCGCCGAGAGATTATCTGAGAATGGCGACCGAGAATCGATCGAAAGCATACGGAAGGTTTTACCCAACGTGTAATTTTTTATTTGTTCCTGACAAATTTCAGAATGTAATTTTTTTTTTTCTTAAAATGTCTCCATCAATTAACGTGTATTTTTATTTTATACTCTCTTTTATTGGTATATATTAAAGTTTTTGTGACTTTTTTTTTTTCGTGAAAAAACTTTTTAATTTTTTAACAAAAACAATTTTCTAAAATTAATTTAATTGATTAAAAGTAATGTTTATTGTAAATATAAAAAAAATCATCGCTTAATTTTTCAATCGTTCGGTTTATGTTGCTTAGTGTCAAAATCTCATAAAGCTATAAGATGTCGTATTTTAAATAATCGTGACGTTATAACTTTATTGAGATATTTTTAATACGTATTGCTGATTATAGATTTTTATATTCTGCGCACAATGCGTCGTCGACCTCTTTTCTTATTAAATATTCAACGAACGGTTCGTTTTTCTGTAAAAACTAATGTTTTATTGAGTTTTTTTTTACATTTCAAAACTTGCCCATACGTTTTTTATTAAACAATATTGAACCAATTTCATTTAATTTGCCGCAATTAATATAAAATTAAAATTAGCTATTTCAAACAAAACGTCGTGTTTTGATAATGCAAATTTTATCAACTATTTTTCGTTTGGCGTGTTTACTCGTTAATATATAAAATAAGAATGGTTTTAAAAAGCCCACATTCGTGTGACTGTGTTCTACAGGTAACATGATAAATAACCGACGTTTCAACATGCTGCGCATTGTAAAATTAATAAATAATAATCGTAGTTCTTTATTATGTCATCGATTTCGACGTGGTAGTNTAAAATTAATAAATAATAATCGTAGTTCTTTATTATGTCATCGATTTCGACGTGGTAGTAGTAACGACTAGTTGACCAACATCGAAAAGCTCTAATGTCTTTATAACAATTATTCGACGGCATTGCGAATTAAATTGTAATCATAGNTGGTAACGCGACTAGTTGACCAACATCGAAAAGCTCTAATGTCTTTATAACAATTATTCGACGGCATTGCGAATTAAATTGTAATCATAGTAGTAATAAAATGTAAAATTCGCCCTTATTACTTTATACTGTTCGANAGTAGTAATAAAATGTAAAATTCGCCCTTATTACTTTATACTGTTCGATGTAATTTTTTACTGTTCCGTCTTCCGGTTATGACCAAGTGAAATGTCCAAGGGACTGTGACTTTGTAATGTTGCGGTCACGCTATATTTAAAATTTCATAAATATTTATCATGCGATTTTTTTATTATTTATAAGGTTGACCGACATACAGCAATGGATTTTTCATGTAAAACAATAATCACCAACAAAAGACAAATTGAATAAATGGTTTTCATGTTCATATGACACAACTGAAACTTATAGAAACAGCAGTACTATGTCATTTGTATAATATCCGTGGGCTTATTACAGATCTAAAATTTCCGTTTTTATTTTTTTTTTTTTGAAGTCATGTTATAACGGTCGAGTTGGTTTATGGCCATTCATTTTTTTTGACAGCGCCTATATTTAAGTATCATCACACAATTCCATTCGTGTCAAATGCCTAATATAATAGTGTGTAATTCTAAGGAAAAAAATTAACTCGTGGACGGTAGGCGTTTTTGCCAAAGTTTGTAGTTGCTTTTTCGTTATTATATTTTTAAACGTTTTACCATGAATCGTCATTTCTATGTCTGCATTTTTACAATGATTCATTGTCTCTGAATTAGAAATTGGTAAGCTTTTTTGACGACGCTTTATTTATAACCAATGAATAAGAAAAAATAAAGTGCTCCAACTATATACATTTTTGTTTCATTATTGTTATTGTAATTATTTACAATATTTTTATAAATGATTCATCATATCATGTTGATTGTGGTAAAATTATGAGTTGATTACAAAAATAAAGTTGGAATTAGTAATTTAAATGGAACTGATTATGGATTCGCTTTAGATTTGTAAAACAGGACGAGGCATAAGTAATTATATTTTTTTCATATTCACAAAGATTTCTGTTTTAATGGTGAAAAAATACATCTGGCATATGATCACTTAGGGAGTTTTGGCAGTCAACTATCTGCTCGCTGCAGTTGACGATCGCTCTAGCAGAGACGTTCCCGATAATTTCACCAAACATACGTTTACTTTCCGTCTTAAGTTCGGCAATGGTTTGAAGATTAAATATTAGATCTGTGCGAATGTAAAAAAAAAAAATAAAATTTGGATAATTTTCACGGAGTTATCCAATTTTTTAAAATATTCATGCCGCATCTGCTTTAAACGCAGATTTTTACCCTCAACATTAAACTAAGAATAAATTCATGACTGCCGTTTGTTTATTTAGTACGTTATGTATATGCAAATTATAAAGGCTGATTGAGATAGCTAATTATTTGAGTGCTTTCCAAATTCCTACCCAAATTTAGTAGTGATGTAATTTATGTTTATGTTTCGTACAACTAAGTTGTATTCGCTCAAATACATGAAATATCTTGACTGACGTTGTACTTGTATAGGTTTGTATTCTATTGATTGATGAGAACCTCAACGTGTGATCGTCTTTATTATTTGATATTTTACAAAATCGTGTTTTCTTGTTTGAATTTGATACGTCGATTTTGTTTAAAAAAAAAACATTTATCTTATGTGTATTAATTTTCCAATAGTAAAGCGCTCGTGTTGTAAAATAATTTTACTACTGACACTATACTGTTCTTATTTTATTACCGAATGTAAAGTAAAAGTCACATTAAATACCTTCTTCCTTTTTGAAAGTAAGTGCTACAGACGCCTACTCGCACGATGAAACCATTTTTTTATGTGCCATGTGTATAAAGTTTATTAAAAAAGCAATTTTACTACAGCTGAAACAAATGTGAACGTTTTAATGTTTTAAAATAATTCCTAAAGTTTATCCTTTTTTATTACTAATACGCCCGTGATACTCTTATATGGTTCATGCGTTCAGTTGACACACAATGGAATTCCATCGGTGTTATCAGATCTGCTGCTGTCACAAAGCTCATTCGCATGTGTTGCGTCAGTGTTCATGTATTATTACTTAGCAGTCAGTCAAATACAGAATGGATGAACTCGAACAAACATTAATACCCATCAACGAAGGTCTGTCTATAGGTAAACAGACCTACGTTGATGATTGTCAATGCTTGATAAAAAACAGTCCTTGTACGCAAATATTTTATTATTAAAAAACCACCTCTTGCAGAGTATTTTATTGAAACATAATTGTTGACGCGGTGTAGCATTTTGGTCACGTATCCAGATATGAAGTTTCGATATAGTCGCATATGTTTTCGTCGAACACTCACCTGCTGATGGAACAATAGTCATTTACTATCTACCGTTTATTGCATTAATTGTAGACCATGTATACTGCACAGATATATGTTATTCGTCACGTTTCTCCCTGTCATAACAGCCGTTTGCTATTCTCTGTCAGAGAATAAGAGCCACTTCTGTTTGGTCCCGAGAGATATTATTCGTGACTAAAATAATATACCACCACGTCTTTCGTATTCTAAATCTGTAGTGTAGTTTAATTAAGCTATAAAGAGTTTAAGTAATAATATTACCAAAATGCCCGTGTGAAGTAAGTGAAGCTGAACTTGAAACATAATAGAATAATCGGTGGTTGTTATTGGATTTGTAAATGTTACTAAATATCGAAAAAAAGTCGAGTTTCATTTTTGAATTTTACATTTGTTAAAAACGTGTTCTAACTTTCTGATTTATTCACATAAATTTCCATTAAAGAAATTTATGTAAATAATAAATAAAAAATTGTTATATCATTGATGATTTACCTAATCAATGTATTTTAATCGTTTTATAATATTCACCATATTATATTTAGATAATGACAGTTAATTGCTGCACTTACAGTAGTATTAAGCTCTACACGCGTATAATGGTTATTTGAATCAATAAAATGTATTAGTACCACAATAGTGTTATCATTGCAAATGTTTGTCTGTATTCATAGCGTGTTATGAAAATGTGTTTGTATTGAGCAACGTATTTTTATTAAAAATACTTTGCATTAAACATTGTCAATTTTGAACTGTAAAATAACCGTTGCGTAAGTTTAATTAAAATTTAGCCTAAATAAAAATATGTGGTCATAAGAAACGCAATCAACCACACATTCGTTTAACTTCATTACAGTAACATTCATTAATTTCTCTTTTTTTTTTTATTAATTCGGTCTTCATAGTGGTGTAAGACGTCGTGTTGAATTTTATCACGCGATGTTATTTTACCTTATTCTTCATTTTGCATGTGTTTGGCGTGCATAACAATATCATGTACGATCAAGATATTCTTAGAATGTCAATAAAATGCTCTTAGACCTAAATAAAAATACATATATATCTATATACATAATAAACTTGAATTTATAGTACAACGAGTACTATATAATCCTTTGAAATGTAATAATCGCTTTAACAAATAAAATGATCTTTATTTACATCCATCTGAATAAACCTACAAAGTTAATTTCAAGTAAGTTGTAGTAACACGAGGACGTGACAGTAATGTTGAGACTCTTTCAACGTTAGTACTTGTCGTATGACAGTTGTTGTTAAGAAGCTAAGGAAAATGCAAACACAGTCAAACAGTAACGTATCGCTTTGTTTCAGAAATAAAAGCTCACGACCTGATACGTTTTCTTATTTTATTTTATGATGTTAGTTAGTTTACTCAACGCTAGTGCAAATATACCCTAGCCATACTTTTATGTGTTTGTTTTGTGATCCACATTTATATTTGAATTACTTTTATCTTAGGCAAAAAAGAAACGTTCTTTGAAAATATGTGTTTGCTGTCTATAATTGTTGCTCTTCTAGTATTTTTAAACTTTCTAATCGACTCATTTCTTCTTGATGCTAAAATTTTTTGGTTAAATCACTTAACGTTCTTTTTTGAATCACAAGTTATACTTGTACCGCGTAAGTTCTAACAGATGATTTGTCATATCTTTCCCCGTGTTTTCTTTGTAATGCGTATGACGTATCTTCACGGGTAGTTTTAAAACGCACTTCAAAGTTAGTCGGTCGGGCAAATTAAATAAAACGTATTCAAGTTAAAGACCTTTTCATTGGCGAACCCGCAGATATTAATTAAATAACGTTCAAAATTAGCTATTCATTTAGTGCTCTTTGCTCCACTGAGTGTATATTCGCACATTAAAATCTTTAATGATTTTTATCTCTATCATTTTTATCGTTATTATCGTTATAAAGTCTAAAAATTTCATAGCTTAAGTGTCCATAAAACATTTTATTTTTCGGTTGGTTGTAACAAACTTCACATAAAATATTAATCTTTAAAATTTAGCAATTTATTCGAAAAATGTGTTATCTACAAATTTTCTAGATGACCAAAAACAATTGTCGTCAGCCGAAAAAAATTATGTTCCTATTGATATTTTAATAAATTGCTTTATAAACGTAATGTCGTTACATAGCTATTGGCACTTGAGTTGTACAACTTTATTATGGATGCCTTTAAAATAATTACTGGATATTATGGCGTGGATATTACATCGTTGTTTGCTTCTACTTAATTGGTGCTGTGATACAAAGTATTTTGTGACATCTCCCCATTAAATTAAACGCATTTTTTTAGTTGTATTTTAATTATGTAGTTTTTTAATTAAAACCGTTAAGGCTCTATAATATTAATCATCAATTAACTGTGTAATATATGCATGTAAGTTGTAATATAACACACGGACTGTCGATTGCGTTATTGCGACAGTATGGTAATAATTATAATAACAACAATTATAGTATGTATGTAGTTTATAATTGCTGTAGGCGGTTTAATTAATAACTTACGCTAGTCGACTTTACCATAATTTAGATGTTTCTTCCACGTACCTGTGTATAATAAGTTATGTCATATCTATTTTGGTGTTTGTTTTCGCGATAATATTTTATACGCTAAAAAAATTAACAATTATTTTTAACGTTCAGAAAAAAGTGAAATCATTACGCTTCTTTGTTATAATTACATTATAACTTGTTGAATTTGACACGAATGCAAACAAACTGGTTCTAATTAAAAAATATTAATGTAGAAAATTTATCACCCAGTAGTTATGTATTAAATAACTCTCATTACTAAATGAATTTGATGTGCTGTCATGTATGATATTGTTCATAGAGAAAGATTTTTATTAACGTCGCCCTTTGTGATTGCGAGTAAGTGCTCATTTTGACGTTTCTGCGTGTATCACACCTAGTAGTATTTTATCGTGTATTAATTATATACAAGGTCTGAATTTTTTGTTCTTATTATTTTTGTTCTTATTCTGCCGGGATAGCGTGTAAAATATTCTTTGAACATATAAATTAAAAATAACTGCGAAATTTCGTCTACACCGTAATAACTTTTTGGCTTTTAAATCACAATTATTTTGAATTTGTCGAAAACAAGAGAAATGGTGTATGCAGTTATATTATGCATGCGAATTTGGCGCATGTATATCCTCCGATTATTAAATTACGTTTTTTATGTGTGTCAAGTTCGATCTCATACGACGATGACGGAAAATAATTGTGACGTGCCACAATAACTGACAAGGTCTTCAATGTCTTCACCTAGTGTATTTTAAATTTAAATTTAAAGACAGTGTTTCTCCAAACGCCCAGACTAGATTATTTAAAAACTTCATACAAGTAAAATTATAAATTCTTTACTAGCAGGAAATTGTGTTTTTTACTCGTGTTTTTATTTTCTGACCAACGCCTTTTAAAATAGGTTTTTAGTCAAGTTACATTTAATATTCCACTATACTTATATTACAGATTATTATGTTCATATACGGTATATTTAATATTTACTCTGCGGTGATAATATAATTCAATAAATATAACCTTCTGTTTTTGTATATTATATGACTGGATTTGCAAAGAATACAAGCTTAAAGTTTATAAACCTTCAACGGGTATACAATTGGGAACTAGGAAATTTCTTTCATCTTTCCACAGCGCCAACAAATTCCTAGAAAGAAATAGTAGAATATGTTGATAATTTAGATAACTACCCGATAATAATTAGCAGGATACAATTACTACGCAATGTACTTTCAGTATTAAAACCTTGTAATGTTCTAAAAACTTCTTACTCTTAGTCAATACGGCTTATTGTTGGCATTCTATTGAATGTTAACACTTATATCACTCTCATTTTATAACATCGTTAGTATTTTCACTCGTATAAAATACCAATACAAGCTTAGCATTTTGATTGGTTGCCAAGCAGTGACGTATAAGACACATCGTTAAACATTTAACATGCAGACACGATTATCTATTGATTACATCGCTTTATATGTTCTAATTTTCCTAAATATTAATCTAAAATATCTATTAATACATAATATTATAAAGATATAAATTTATATGGAGTAGTGTATTTTAGGTTTTAATGCCCAGGAGCTATATTTATTTGGCGCCATATTTGCCATCACAACATGAAAACATGAAAAACACTCCCCTCAAAGTAAAAAAAATGTATAAAAATAATTTTTAAGGCATAAAGAAATTTAATTTATTTTTATTATTTTTTCGGAAATGATAAAGACCTGTGAAACTAAAATTATTTATAGTTTAGTGAAATTACACGAATGAAATTCTCATATATTCCAGTAATTAGAAAAAGATAAATACAGAAACATTAATACATTAAAAAATAAATTTAAACAGTTTTTCTTTAAAACTAGTGTATTATGTATAAATTTATATATATAACATATATGGTCATTACAAAATTATATTTACAAGCCATCTGATATCAGTGATTGTTATGTGTTCAATATTAATTAATGTTCCAATTATATTTACTTGGTATTATTTGAACTTTGGTAAAATGTTTTTGGAACGCATCTTTGGTCGATATGTCCCCAAATTGTGACGTCCTTATTATAGTGTTCTGCTGCAGTTTCCTCGGGTAGCTCTTTATGTAGACATGCCACTGTTTTATCATCATTAATCGCTTATTATATCTTATGTTGTCTAAACTACAATAAACTTGTAGCATTTAATGACTACAAGTTAAATATCCATTAGCGAAGTAGTCTTTTGAACTCGAATAAAGATACTCGTCGAAATAATATTAATTTAAAGAGTAAACTTTTGAATTTCATTCGTGTTAATGTTTCAGAAAAAATTTGATAAAAACATAAATAGAATGAACGTTAGTTACCTTTGCCGAAATAACGTCGCCCACGCGATGGCCTTGTAAAATTCTTTTTTCAATATTTCATGATTACATTATTGTTTTAATACTCCCTTGTGTGGTCGATTGTTGTTCAATTGTCTTTATGGACTGCTTCGTGTATTGTAATTTTTTATTAATAAGTGAACGTTGGCATTGGATATCCGTAGGAAAAATTTCAATCAGTGGTTTACAAGAGTAATATTAAAAAGTGATTAGAAATCAGAGTTGATTCTCTATTAGATTGAAATATTCAAGGCTCAGTTATGTATGGAAATAGTGTAATGGGGATTAACTAAATGATACTAGTTTTTCATAAATTTTTAAAGACTTATAATTCATCTAGATAGTATTCATTATTTTAATTATTAATTTATTTGAGTGTTAATCATGACATGATATTATTATGTATCTAAACTTTTTAAGTAAAATTTATTATTTAATTATTTCTTCTATTAATTAAATTAAATATTTTGATTATTTAAATATTATATTCAGTGGATAATAAGTAGGTTCATCTCAATTAATGGCACTCATGTAATGATTATTGTTCTATATGCTAATGTTATGAACCTACCATGTTAATTTATCATTCATATCTCAAAAGTAAAATAAAAGATAAATTTTATTTTATTATACTAATANGGTTAATTTATCATTCGTATCTCAAAAGTAAAATAAAAGATAAATTATATTTTATTATACTAATAATTATCATAGATTTCTGTATAAAAGATATCATTTATTGGCATAATAACTACCTAGAAATATTAACTATACATAAGCAATATGTTTTTACTAAGTTTAATTGGTAGTTTGGTGTTTCGCGTATTGATTAAACAATAAATAAAAAACACCGATTTACGTAAAAAAGAGAAAAATGATAGACTGTTTATTATTTAAACACTTTTAGAATATTTACAATATATGCATGCACTACGTGTGCTGTCTGCTTGTGGCGAACTAACTTATGACTGATTGGTTGATTGACTGATGTCTCGCCGTTTTATAGTGTGTAGTGCTCTAGAATATTCTTTTATGGGGCGACCGAGAAAATACGCGCGTATATGCATTTTGTGTTGCCTATCTATCGCGAAGATTCTCGATCGTTCCATGGTCGCTACAGGTAGTATAAAATTAAATTTTCATAGGAGTTCTCCCTTTAGCCAAAACAAATGTTATGTTAATTTTATTGTGCTCAGTGCAAGTTCATTAGTTTAACATTCGTATTCTAAGTATGGGCACATATATTCAAAATATAATTGTTGTATACTACCACATTAGATTAGCAATAAATAATTGCACTCTTGTTCCGGATTGCCTGACAGATAAATGGCAACAACGATTTATATTTGTACGTTTGTATAAAGCTACATTTTAAGTGCAATTTAAAAACTGGGAAAATGACAGTTAAATTCAGTAATTGACATTTCAAATAATATTAAGTTTGCGTTGTGTCGTGGTTTACATTACATAGACAAATTAAATTTTAATCTAAATTAAAATTATAAATTTAAAAATCAATTTAAATATTAACTACGAGTGATCAATCATTTGTATTACGATAAATAATATGTTTTCATATCTTATTTTTTAAATAAAAAAATTTAAATTAGTAGTACAAATTAATGTTACCTTTGAAACAAAATTGGATATATTCTTTAGTTACTATCCAAATTATTGCTTTGTTTTTTTAATAATCCTACTTATAATTCTATTAATTGATCTTAGTGATTTGTTAAAATAAATATTCTTATTAGAATACTGACAATTTTTCACTAAGACGTTTAGCTTTTTAATTATAACTACTCCACCCAAAAGCCAAAATGTATAATAATAATAATTTCTTTAATTTCAATTATTAGATTTTAAATTGAACTTTTTATTAATTATAGAAAGTGTTATTTCTGTTTATGAAATATAATCTATAAATTAACACTTTTGACAAGAATATTGTAATACATTGTAGTGTGATAAATGTTCTTAATTACTCTGATAACATTAAATAAATTTGTGTTTAGATGTATTGTATAATTATTTATTGTCACAGAAAATGTATTCAGAACCATGGCAATTTAATTTTCAGTTTTAATTTAGTAATTACTCTGTACTCATTTATCAAAAATATTTTGTCGTTGAATTTGGCTTCTATTTTCAATTCATACATTTTTATCGTCTTTTAGTTAAAACGTTTAGTTAAATTATTGAAAGCTGTTTTTGCTCAAAGTAACTGAGTATCAAATGTCATAAACGCGATCCTAATAATTTATTCAAATAAAACTTATAGAAACTGAGTTTACAGTTTACATCTTTCCAGATTTATTAAGTTTTTATGATAAACAATTTTAGGGGGCTGTCAAAATAATTTCCAATTTATTAGTTTGATTTCACAAAAAAAAACACATTTGTATCATAAGTACTTACATAATTCATTAATAATATTAAAGATTCTACTTAATAAAATTTGTCATATATTATTAATAGTACAGGGCAACCATTTTCTTGTTTACAATTTTTATATGTATTTTCATATGGAAATTCGACGCCAATTCCGAATCTGGCTTTAGTTTTTTCTATCACATATTTATTTGTAATAATTACTAATTAGTAATTAAGTAATAATTATATAAAATAAAAAAGTCATAAAAATATATATATATTTTTTAGCTTTCCCAAAATGATTAAATTTATTTCATTTTATTTAATTTTATAGTGAGTATGCTTAGTGTCTTACTGTTTAGAATATCATTCATTATTTATTTCTATAATAACGAACGAATACCTACAATCAATAAATATGAATAAATGTGCAGAACATTACAATATATTAAAATGTCACTTAAATATACCCAAGTCTTGCCATCACTTTCTGTCTCATTCATGAATTAAAATTTCGTTTTAACAATGTTTTCAAAAAATAATTTTCCCTTTTTTAAATTGAAATTTTGACAGTTATAATGTCATAGATAATCAAAAACTCGTGAAGTTTTTCTACTCTACAGGAAGTTTTCAATTTAAATATGTTAAGTTGACACGCAGCACGTGATCGTCACTATTTACCACTGTCGGTGATGAATTGTGGGTGATAATAACATGCTTTTATACTCATCATAGCGTTTTTTGTGAACTGAAAACTATTTCTAATTTTGAAGACTTTTTATGTTAAAAAATTTAACCTTATATAAAATACATGAAGATATATTTGTAAATAAATTACTTTTTAAAAAGATGTATATTTCATTTATAGAAATATGGGCTGTTTTGGTAGCAAAGATAAACTATCTAAAGAGGATATGGATTTCCTCAAGTCGCACACCAGGTACGACGAAGCAACCATTAAAGAATGGTATAAAGGATTCAAAGTAAGTAACCTTTCTGTTCGACAAACTTATTTAAGAAAAAAATAATTATAGAAAAAAAAAATTCTCTTTCGCAATAATTTATGTAAGTCGTATTAATTTTTTTACGAAAAATACAACTTTTTCATTTAATTAAAATATTTTTTACATTAAATACTAAGTATAATTTTAATTAATTAAAAATGGCAATTTCAATTATGTTATTTGTGTAATTTATTCTGTTTTAAGTCACATCATAAGGCCTTTCGCTGCACAAAGCATTTGTGTTTATTTTACAATGCTGTTTCCTAAGTTTTTTTTATGGATCAATAGTTATTTAGTGTAAAGCGGCCTCTCCCTTTTTCTGCAAAGGACAAGAATCGTAAATTGAGTAGCTTATTGTTGTTGTCTTCTTTGCCACGTAAATGTAAAATTAATCTACTAATTAAATAGTAATCTTGAATACTTCTGATATGCGTTAGTGAGTTAAATTTAGTCAAATATTTTGATTTAGTTTTTGAGTTACGATTATTTATTCAGATTTTTAAAAATTATATATAGGGTGATTCATTTTTATGAACTAATTAAAAAAATATTGAGAATCTATTATTTTGGTTTCTTTAAGTACATGATATTTCAATTTATTAATCTTAATGTATTTTTTATATTCATCCGTATACCTTATAAAGGCGTCAATTATATTTTTTTCGAACATATGTACACAAACAACAATCATAATTAATTAACTTATTTAATAGATAATAATCTAATAAAGAAAACAAATGGTCGATAACAACTTTTAGACCAATATTTTGGAAGTTATTAACTCTAATATAATGACTGAAGACAGAGCGCTAGTCTATTTATTTTTATCTTTAGATTTAAACGAACTACACTACTCCTCTCGACTAGTTAAAAAATGCCAAAACTACCGAAATATTGGTCTGAAATTTTTTATAAATATACTTTTTTATTAGTATTTTGTTTTCACGTTTTCCTCTGATAAGTTGTTAAATTTTATTTTAATCTATGTTTTTTATTATTTTTAAACAAATAAAAACTAATTAAGATCTAAAAATGTCAACTGTGCCATATTTTTAAACACTTAGACATACTTTATGAATCTCAGTGCTTAGAATTAATTGCTTACATTTTTATTAAAATGATTAATTATATTAATGAAAAAATACTAGTAATTCTAACAAAGTTTTAAACTTATCTCGTAAAATTTCTGTTAATGTGTTTATATAAGTTTCTCACCATATCAATCTAAACAATACCATAACATACCCAATTATTTCTTAAATATTCATAAAATTTTCTATTTCGTGATGTTAATGTTTTGTAAGATAATAAAAAAAAAGTTATGGAAAAAAATTTCAACTTTTTTTTAAAAAGTTAAAAATCAACTTAAAAATACTAAAAAATTTATTGAACATGATTTTTTGGATTTAAATTTTATATAGATTATTATATACATATAAAAAATTAAAACCAGTAATACTTTTTTCTTTTTGTGTGTAATTACTCGTTTCTTACTAATTATCATCTTAAAAACTAAAGCTGATAGAAAAAATATAATTGCATATTTAAAATCAGCGCGAAAAATTGGTAAAGATTACGTTTGTGATGAAAATTTCTTCTTCATCAGTGTAATTAGTTCAAGAGTTATCAGTTAATTTTGTTCCACTAGGTATGTCACTACTTTTTATATTGTTCTGTTTAAGATAAAGTAAAAACTTCTTAAATATTTAGTTTAGTTTTCTCAAAAAAAAAAACTTTTTAAATTTTTTATTGTTTTTGAGTTTTCATTAAAAGTTACGAATATTTTATATTTAAATGGATTTAAAAAATGGAAGTATTCATAAAATGATTTTATTTTTAGTGAGATCGAAAAAGGCGTATTATAGGTTATGTTTTTGTTCGGATAAAATGAAAACATTGAAAATCATGAAAATAAATGTAATTTCATTTTTAAACAAATCATTGGGAGAGAAACTTTTTAGTCGTAACTTGTTTAAGTTAAATATTTAACATAAAGTTTAGTTTAATTAATGATAGTGGTTAAATTAATAAAATGTATTTTAGTTTTTTTTACTAAATTATTCAGATTAAAGTAAAAAATTTAGCTTTTTTCTTTACATCCAAATGTTTTTTAGATAATATTTTACCGAGTATCTTTAATTTTATTTTATATCCATTTTGAAAATTAATTTTTTATGCTTTATCTTCATATATTTTGCTAGTAGTTGATGTTATACGGTATATTAGTCTATTTATGACAATGCATGATTTCATTTTGCTGCAAGCATTGATAAATTTTCTTGTTATTGCCTATTTTTAGATTAGACATTAAAGTTTTTTAAATGAGTATAATTGTTGATATGAAAAATAATTTTTTTAATACATAACATAAAATAATTTATTATCACTTTTTAAAAAGCCCTAAACAAATGTAATGAATTTATTTACATCAAAT
Organism: Daktulosphaira vitifoliae; assembly: GCF_025091365.1. NCBI lineage: Eukaryota > Metazoa > Arthropoda > Insecta > Hemiptera > Phylloxeridae > Daktulosphaira > Daktulosphaira vitifoliae. The sequence continues at coordinate 3,015 of NW_026099803.1, read as the reverse complement.
TACAGAAATCAATTTTGTTAAAAATTAGTTTTTACATTAATATTAAATTAATTAAGTGTTGATATATATTGAAATTATTCGTATTAAGTGAACCAAAAATATAATTAATTATGTTTAATTTTTTTTGTTAAATTAATTGTTTTTATTTAATAATTTTTGACTTTTTCTTTAATAACTACAAACGACTGTGTCAGAATTGTTGTTATAGCATATTGGCTTAAAACTAATTAGTGATTTAAAGATTTATTTAATGTCCTTTGTGTTTATATATTGTTTATTGTTATATTTTTGGAAAATCTCCAATTAGGCTTTGACTCTTTGTTTATTATGTAATGTTTATATAAGAATTTTTGATTATTCTTTTACTTTTTAAATAAGTTACATATTTGACTACAAATCTAACAAAATTAAGTTGTCAACTTTCAGAAAATGATTCTATTAAAAACAGGTTTTTGGCTAATAATTATTTTCAAATGGAGTAAATTCATTTTCTCTCTTAGAATAATTAGAAAATTTTATTTTAAATGAATATGTCTCATATGGTCTTTATATGTGTTACTATCATATTAAATGTATATTCCAATTAAAAAATTGAGCATTTATCAAAAAAACAATGCATGTACAATTACTTTAAAGGAATTTTCAAATTGAAAATTAAAGAAGAATTTTTCAATCTTTACGAGGATTATTAGTTGAAAACTTGTTATACTGTATTAATATAAAATTAAGACAACTATATTACTGTTCGAAAACCTAAAATTACTAAAGAAATATTATATGAACCTCATAACAAGGTACTTTTAAGTATTTTGTATTGTAAACATGTATTAACTATTAATCATACTTAAAGTATACAGGGTAATAGTAATTTATAATTAAGTCAAACATTTATATTGGCCTTTGTCCTTACTGTAGTACCCTTAACTTAGAAACCGTGCATAAACACTGTTACTGCGGTCTAACGCTATACTTAGTGGTAATGTGTGTTGGATGTTACAATGAGAAGGTCATTTAAAAGTACCGATGTATAAATTTTAGTATTATGATTCATCGAATAAGCGTTGTAAAATTGAAAAATTATAATACATTTTACAGAAAATATGACTTAAATTATTCTTACTTTCCTGACAATTTTACATTACTTATTGTCCTTAATTTTTTTAAAATTAAATTATTTTTATTCTATTAATTTTGTTATTATGTATCATTTTTATTTTAAGTGTTCTGTATTATTTTTAAATATTTTTAGTTATTCGTTACCCGATCAAAGATGTTAAAATGATATTGATTTCAACAATCAATATCAAAAAAGTTGCTACATGTAAAACAATTGATTCTTCAAAGACATATTTCTAGTTTAATGTAGAACATTTGTTTTTTAGTTGCTGCTTTAAAATAAATTATTTTAGTTTAGATGATAAATACATGAAAACTTTTAAGAAGAAAGAATAATTTACAACTTTATAAGAAATATAGGAACATTTATATTAAAGTCAGAATACCTTATAGTTATTTTCTTTATGTCAAACTACCAAAATAGTTAGCAGTTTTATTTTTAAATTTAGGCTCAAGTCTTCTTGTCGCCTTGTCACTTTATATTCTTTATGGAAGACATTTTTCTTTGATCTGTTTTTTCTCACAAATTGTAACTTTTATTATTTTGTATACGTTTTTTTTTAATTTACAGAAAATATTTGTGTAATTCGAATTTTTGAAATATTGTCTTGTTCATCACGAACTCTGAATAACTGAAAATAGGTAATTTTTAGTATAGTTAGTGTTTTTGATTCATCTTTACTAACAATTATTCGTTGTTTACATAGAAAATGTAATTTGAAATAACTTTTGCTCTGAAAATTAATTACAATGTTTTTTTTTTAGAGAATTAAGCATTGTTAATACATAAAACTTTATTTCTCAATTATCTCGAGAAAAAAAACATTTTCTCTACAAACTTCAAAAGTGTTTTTTTGTTTATAATACTACAATAAAATATTTCCTGTTATTAAAATACAAAGTTAAATAAAACATAATTATTGTCTTAACGACTTTAATCCAGAACGTTAATTTGAGTGAATCAAATCCATTGCAAGATTTTTTTAACCAATCGACTTTTAATTCGATTCACATGAATGACTGATTTTACATATAAAATTTCGTTACAAAATAATATAATTTTTTTACTTTAGTTATACATGTTGGTCTGGTATATTTTATAAAGTTATGAAAACAGTAAGTTCGAGCTTATTTTATTCAACTTCATCGCCAAGCATGTAAGTTAACTATTTTTTAAAAGTTGAAACATAATTTTACTTAAGACAGTACTAATTTCGAGGAGGAATTTGTTTTTTTATATTGAATAGCTTATTTGTTATTTATTTGAAAGAGTAAAAAATTGATACAAAAATAAAAAAAATCTTAAATACTTTAAAAAAATTGTAACTTGGTTTTTATGTTTTTTTTTGAAGAAGAAGAAGGTTTTTTGAATTTATTTATTTTTTTTTGAATTTAAAATGTTTCATATATGACATAATATTACTAGCTGTAAAAACTTTTCCTTAATTTATTTATAACATAGTCTTTCTAATTTTATATTCTACGAACTTATTTGCATGTGTACTTCTGTATAGATACTTATTTTTTAGGAATCGCATAAAAAAAAACGATTTTTTTTACTTATTACACGTTTATAAAATTTCTTGAATCATAAATAACAAGTAAGGGCGAAGTTATTTTTCATTACTGGTTACACCTTTAACCTTTAGTCATGAATATCAGATGCACCTTTTAATCTCGGATATCCCATCATTTTCATGAAAATCCCATAATGCTTTAGAAAAATTACCCGCAATTTACAATTAATTTACAAGTAGGAATAATGTTGCATTTTAGTCGGATATTCAATTAATTTAATATTTGATTATAGAACTTATATGTTCTGTTTTTTATTAGATATAATCTATTTTTATGAAAATTTAAGTATGAATTAGTAATATATTTTTCTTATGTAAATAA
>NW_026099802.1:12427-19415 GCF_025091365.1 Daktulosphaira vitifoliae | reverse complement strand
TATTTTCGTGTTATAATTTTGTTTAATAAAAGTCTACCGCCATTTAAATAATTGTGTGTTGTAAGATATAACCCACAAATGGATAAAAGTTTGATAAAGTATAATTTTAAATTAATTTTATCAAAAAAAAAAATTTTTTTTTAATTAAGGAACTACAAATTATTGTGATTTATTTATTTATTATTTATTAATAACATTTTATTTATTTTAATGCTAAAAAATNTTATTATTTATTAATAACATTTTATTTATTTTAATGCTAAAAAATTGTTGTGATACCGTTCATCGCTCAAATTTAATATTATTCGCAATGTTTATCACAAAACAAAATAAATATCTTAAATTGATATCATAGCATAATCACAGATGTAATTAATACAATGTATGTACTTGTTCAGTTTAAGATAAATATCTGTATCATAAATGTAAACACTGTAAATTAATCTACAAAGACAATTGTTATAATTCAAAAATATTAAGGTTAAGTTGGTAAAATATATATAATGAAAGATGAATGAATGATGGGCTTAATGAGAACCTGATGTTGTGGTTCTATCGGGGTCGTATGATTCGAGGGTTTAGAACAATAAAGACAAGTAGATATGAAGAGATAAATGTATGTCGCCTTTATTGAGTAATATGAGCTAATAAGTTTGTAAACACCTTTAATAGGACACTGAGGTAACGGGGCGGTAATCCGGCCCTCGAATACCCAGTCGAAGTGTCTATTAATATAATCAGATACACATTAGGTTTTAAAACTCTTTTCAGGCACGGGGCGGTAATCCGACCCTCGAGACCCTGTAATGTGTATATGTAGTAAGTGTGAACAAACTGGCAAAATTACTCTTGATGTTAAAAGGAAATTATAGATCTATTGCTTTATCGTTCTTAACTCAGATTATTAACTCTAAATAAATGGGATAATATAAATTGACTTACCTTCGTATTTTGTGATGTCCGAGAAGATAAATGAAATATTTACCAGGAATACTAATTTTTACTCGATATTATTAATTTATGGTAATAATGTCTTTATAGACTAAAATAAGTTTTAAACACAAATAAAGTAAACAAAATAAAATAACTCAAACGGCAGCACGGGGCCGTGATCAAAATGTAGGAGCAAGAATAATTCGTAGGAACGAACTAGCTTACTGGAGTTGTGGCTCTCTGTAGCCGTGGCTCTGTAAGTGTGGCTTTGGCCTTAGCTGTAGCCGTGGCTCTGTATGTTCAATGGATATCAGTGCTTTTTATAGTACTGAAGAGGTACCTCCATATCCAGGGATATTGCCGTTTGTGTTATTCATGATTACCCAACCCAACCCAACCAACGTGAAAGGTGAAAATTATATATATAATTATATAAAGAAATAGGCGAATTTTACAGTAATTATGATATCATTATATGTTTAATAAACTTACGGAATATGATAATAAAGTACGTTAATGAGCTAACAGATGACATTCAAAAACAAGATAATTCACTAGATTTTTTAAATAATGAGTCTTTGAAAGTACCTTCAAAGAAAATAATTGTAATGTTACTTAAGAACTTTCCTACTCGACTCATAGAAAGTGAACCGAACATTTTCGAACGTATTCCTCATAAACAAATATATATTAAAAGGATACTGAATAAAATTTACAAAATGATTTTAATTGAATATAAATCCTTTTTGTAAATTTACAATTACACAGCAAATAATTGATATATATTTATTAATGTAATAGTATTTGTTATGTTTTATTAAATGTAGATTAAAAAAAAACGGTAGCACAGTGGGGTCGAGGCACAGTGTGGACGAGGCATAGATGGGACAAGTATAGATGATATCTGACAGTGATTAAAATCACTATCATAAGAAACGCTTCGATGCAAATCTGTAGATAGTGTTTCCTTTAGAGAAATTGGTGAAATATTTTAAAAGCAACATGAACTCTTATTTCTTTAATTATATCCTGATTAGTAGTTCCTTGATTTTGAAATATAATATATGAATAAATACTAATTATAGTTTTTAAATTTAGTATGACATTGTGAGGCCAGCTATGATGTATGGTTAATAGTGTTGGGCGGTTGATAAGAAAGTAGAGCAGAGAATAAGTGTAGCAGAGATGAGAATGCTTAGTTGGATGAGTGGAGTGACTAGAGAAGATAGGATAAGGAACGAGCATATAAGAGGAAGTATAGGTGTTGCGTCAATCGTGGATAAGATGACAGAAAATAGACTTAGATTGTTTAGTCATGGTATGAGGAAAGAAGAATCGAAAGCTGTAAGAACAGTTATAGAAATGAATGTTGAAGGAAGAAGAGATAGAGGAAGACCAAAAAAGAGATGGAGGGATGCTATTGAATGCGATTTGAGGACAGCTGATGTGAGCGTAGAAGATGTGGGAGATCGTGTCAAGTGGAAGCTTAGGATAAGGGTGGCCGACCCCAAGTAGTTGGGATTAAGGCAAAGAAAAAGAAAAATATTACCAGAAATTCCGGTGGCAATTGACATAATATGATTGTTGTTTCGGAATGTACAATTTAGCGTTTAGTTGGGTTTAAATAATATAGCGTCAAATCAATTACCTACTCTATCGCTTGTATATTAATATACACTACACTTTAATGATACAATAAATAAATAAACTCACACATACACACATATGCATTTATAACATTGTGTCTAACGTAAGTGTAACATGATAAAAAGTAACCGTAAAATGAAAAAAATGGAATATAAATTTTAGTACTCATATTAAATGTAATGTAACTCGAAAAATATTTGTTTAAATGAAAAAATATAAGATAATTTTTTTGTTTATAATTGTCTTTTAAACAACTTTTGTACGAAACTTTTTTTTGTAAGTTAAATATTTTTTGAGAAAATTAAAAAAGCTCATATTTTTGAACTTTTGCGAGGCTGTAAAAAAAAAGCTCAATTCCAATCTTGAGGACTATTAGTATGTCATTATACATATTTTAATTCAACTTTTAAAAACAAACAGTTTTTATTGAAAATTATTGTATCAAGCCCTTTAAATTTTTATACACGTAAAAGTAAAGCAAAATATAACTTCTTTATTATTTTTATAATTTCTCCGTTTAAATTACAATATTAAATATCAATTTCATACTAAATTTAATAATTATAATTAGTATATATTCATATATTATATTTTAAAATCAAAGAACTACTAATCATGATATAATTAAAGAAATAAGAGTTGATGTTGCTTTTGGAATAATCCACCAATTGCCTAATTAAAACAAAAAAAAAAAAAGTTTGTTGGGAATTTTTTCTGCTATTCTGCAAAATTACTCCTTCGTTGACTAGAATGAATCATTAAATAGAAAATTTTATGAGAATTAAAACAATGTTATTTTTAAGATTAATATGCAGTCAGAAAGTTTTATAATTATTATTTATTGTAAATTTATCAGAAAAACTCATTATTTTTTGCATTTTTATCGTAATAGAACACTTAAATAGAAATCATAGTAATCATTTCTAAGTAATTTTTGATATTTAAAAAGATTCTACTATTGAAATATCCAGAACTGAATTAATTTTAATGATTTACTTTAACTAAAAAAAAAAAAGTTAATATTTTGAATCCCTCTTGTGGGCAGGTAAAGGGTTAGATTTATAAAAAAAACCAAATGATAGATAAAGACATGCATCTAAATAAAAAAAAATATACTGATTTGGTCATTTTTGATAAAGTTATAACAATTAACAAAGTTATAAGTTTTATACACTGGACTACAAGGAACTTCCATCAGAAACAAAAATATACTATTCTAAATCAACTTTTCGCGATGTTTTAAAATGTGCAATTAGACTTTTTCTATAACTTCTAAGTTTTAATATTATTAAAAAATAGTTTTTACATATAAAAAAAAATAATTAAGAACAAAAAAAATTGTTTTAAATTAATACTGATTTGATATAATATTTAATATTAATTTGATTATTAATAAGTTAAAAATAAGGAAAATGACATATTTAACCTATTTTGTTAATCGTTTAAAGTTGATTGTTGTAAATGTTTATAATAAAAAAAAAAAATTTATTTTACCATAACTTTTAGCTCAATTGGTAAGTTTGACATTGACATAATTAAATAGAAAATTTTATGACAATTAAAAAAATTGTATCGTTAAGATCAATATGCAGTCAGAAAGTTTTATAATTACTATTTATTGTAAATTTATCAGAAAAGCTCAATATTTTTTTGCATTTTTATGGTAATAGATAACTTAAATAGAAGTAATAGTAATAATTTCCTAGGAACTTTTGTTGTTTGTTGAAAAGATTCTATAATTGAAATATTGAGAACTTAATTAATTTTAATGATTTACTTTAACTAAATGTACCAATCAAAACAAAGTTGTTAAAAAGATTTACTCAATTGAGTGTATTATAAAATTTGATTATATTTGTAAAAATCAATTGTTAATTCAGGAGAAAAAACAATCATTTTTTTTAGAAATGATTTATATAGCAACATGTTACAAAAAAAAATTGTAATATTATAGTCTAGTAGTAGCACACACAAATAGAGTAAAAAAATTATTAAATTACAAAGTAAAATGATTTAATTTTGTAGTTGAAACCTATCATATCAAACTTCATTCGTTAATAAATATTTTGAAAACATTAGAAATTAATGATTTTAATTGTCTTTATGGAGACGATGTAATAACTAACTGTTTAATTGATAAATTAGAATTTTTTTTTCAATTTTTGAGAGTAATATCTTCAACTAGATACGAATTGTAGTAATTTGACGTATTGTTGAAAAAAGTAGGTCAAGTTAGAGCAGAGAAAATAAATGATAGTCACAAAAAAATATCTTCTCGGCTTTGCATCGAAGCGAAAACTTAAAATATAGTAAAATAATTTTAATACGAATAAGAAATTTCTTCTTGCAAGGGGCGACTAAAGTGATGGGATCCTTGATCTTTATTGAAGTTATTGAATCTAAATGTGATAAAAATCAAACGAGTTAAAATTTATACTAACTTAAAAAGAATTAAGAAAAAATGCAAAAAATTCATTGCCATATGCGGGTTGGAACCTCGTACCCCAAGCGTGTAAAACATAAATTTTACCAACTCGGCAACCGTACGTTGCTTCCGGCGGTTGAAAAATTGGCTATTTAAGCTAGTTCAAATTTCAAAGTTATTTTTCTCGACTTAAAAGAAACAAACATATTTAAATAAGTTTAACTATCTATACTATATCAATTTTAATTTATATAATATTTATGAAAATCTGTACTCCCCTTGTCAGGTATTTTAAAATAAAATAAAATACAAAACCCAGAATTTTAACACAAAAATAGCATATTTTTGCATACGGTAGTCATTTTTACCATGAAGACAAATCCAGAGGTCAAATTTTTTTTTTTCACATTAAAGTATATTACATAAGCTTTAATTTAAGATATATTTAAAAGTGTCAGTATTTCCGGAATACTTTCAAAAATTAAATTGAAAATATCGTAGTAACAATACGCATGTTTAAAGTTTTGACCCCCCTTGTTAAAGGGGTATGATCCGATTTACAAAAAAAGCGTGCCAGATGAAAGGGGTATATCAATATTTATTATAAAAAAATAATAATATAGATCCATACATTTTTCCAAAAGTTATATAAAATATAAATTAAATAATATAACATATAAAATCGAGATTTTTTTCACGGAAATCGTACGTTTTTCTTTAACTTTGATGTCCGTTTTCACCACGAAGACAAGTCCAGAGGTCAAATTTTTTTTTTTCAAATTAAAGTATATTACATAAGCTTTAATTTAAGATATATATAAAAGTGTCAGTCTTTCCGGAACATTTTCAAAAGTTAAGTTGAAAAAGCTCTACTGTCTATACGCATTTTAAAAGGTTTGCACTCCCGCTATATAAAGTGAAAAGGTCCGATTTAAAAAAAAAGTATGTCGAATGAAAGAAGTATATATAAAGTATTTATTGTTAAAGAATAGAATTGATTCATGCATTTTTAAAAAAGTTATAGCATCATAATGTTAAAAAATGTAAAATATAATATCAAGAATTTTTTCAAAAAAATAGCATATTTTTGCATACGGTATTCATTTTCACCATGAAGACAAGTCTAGAGGTCAAATTTTTTTTTTCAAATTAAAGTATATTACATTAGCTTTAATTTAAGATATATATAAAAGTGCCAGTCTTTCCGGAACATTTTCAAAAGTTAAGTTGAAAAAGTTAATTTTTTGTAATAAAGTTACCATTTTGAAACCCTTCCTGTGGGCTTTTAAAGGGTCAAATGTTTACAAAATTATATAAAATGATAGGTAAATATCTAAGATATTTATAAAAAAAAAATTATATGGATTCGATCATTTTTAAAAAAGTTATAGCAATTTTAAGTGAAAAAAATTGAAAAACTGTCGATAATTAGCAATTTATAAATTTGTAATTTTTTGGGGGATTTCTCCCGTTTACGGGGAACGAGGGAATTTTTTTCAAATTATGAGGGTAATGTCATCGACTAGATACGATTTGTGATCTTTTGACATACTTTTCATTAAAATTGGTCCAGCGAGAGCTGAGATTGAACGTTCACAGACACAAAAAAATAAAAAAAAACACATCATAGTAAAATTAATACCTTCTCGGCTTCGCATCGAAGCTAAAAGTAAAATCATAGTAAAATTAATACCTTCTTAGCTTCGCATCGAAACTTAAAGAAAACATATAATAGTTAAATTATTACCTTCTCAGCTTTATATCTAAGCTAAATTCCACTTTATCGTTTTTTCAATTTTAAATGGAAATAGGACATAGACCATTTGCCAATACAATAAAATATTCTAATAAAATACTTAAACACATTTTTAAATAGACAATACAAGTATTAAATATAATGTATAATTTTCCATAAAATTGATTATTACTATTAGCTTCGATGCGAAGCTGAGAAGGTATTAATTTTACTATGATGTGTTTTTT
>NW_026099802.1:1343-9570 GCF_025091365.1 Daktulosphaira vitifoliae | reverse complement strand
TTCTGTCATCTTATCCACGATTGACGCAACACCTTTACTTCCTCTTATATGCTCGTTCCTTATCCTATCTTCTCTAGTCACTCCACTCATCACAAGCATTCTCATCTCTGCTACACTTATTCTCTGCTCTACTTTCTTATCATCCGCCCAATACTATGAACTATTCATACTGAATTTAAAAACTATAATTAGTATTTATTCATATATTATATTTTAAAATCAAAGAACTACTAATCAGGATATAATTAAAGAAATAAGAGTTCATGTTGCTTTTAAAATATTTCACCAATTTCTCTAAAGGAAACACTATCTACAGATTTGCATCGAAGCGTTTCTTATGATAGTGATTTTAATCACTGTCAGATATCATCTATACTTGTCCCATCTATGCCTCGTCCACACTGTGCTACCGTTTTTTTTTTTATCTCTATTGATCCAATTACCTGTGCGTTTTTTATGGACTTGCGGATCCCATATTCGTCGCCAATTTTGTGTTCTTTATTATTTTATTATTTATAATTAATAAATACAAATTAACACAATATTTAATTTAATTATTAAGGCATGTTACACACGTTAATCATAACCGAACATACAATACTTTTTCTTATCAACAATTACAATGACAAACGTATCATTAAATTAGTAGTTACCAACATAAAACATCACAAAAAGTAACCGTAAAATGAAAAAAATTGGAAAATAAATTTTAGTACTCATATTAAATGTAATGTAACTCGAAAAATTTTTGTTTAAATGAAAAAATATAAGATATTATCTTTTTTGTCTAAAATTATCTTTTAAACAAATTTTGTGCGAACCTATTTTTTGTAAATTCAATATTTTTTGAGAAAATTAAAAAAGCTCATTTTTTTGAACTTTTGCGAGGCTGTAAAAAAAAAATCTCTAGTCCAATCAATGAGGACTTTTAGTATGTCATTATATATATCTTAATTCAATTAAAAAAAAAAAAAAATTTGGTTGGGAATTTTTTCCGCCATTTTTTTGTCTGTATACGCACAATTACAGCTCTCGCTGGACCAATTTTAATGAAAAGTATGTCAAAAGATCACAAATCGTATCTAGTCGATGACATTACCCTCAAAATTTGAAAAAAATTCCCTCGTTCCCCGTAAACGGGAGAAATCCCTCAAAAAATTACAAATTTATAAATTGCTAATTTTCGACAGTTTTTCAATTTTTTTCACTTAAAATTGCTATAACTTTTTTAAAATAACCAAATCAATGTAATTTTAAAACTTTTTTAAAAATAACCGATTGATTATATTTATATATTTTTATAGATATCTTAGGTATTCACCTATCATTTTATATATTTTTGTTAACATTTGACCCTTTACAAGTCCACAGGAAGGGTTTCGAAATGGTAACTTTTTCAACTTAACTTATGAAAATGTTCTGGAAGAAATGACACTTTTATATATAACTTAAATTAAAGCTTATGTAATATACTTTATTTTGAAAAAAAATTTGACCACTGGACAAGTCTAACTGGACTTGTCTTCGTGGTGAATACGGACATCAAAGTTAAAGAAAACGTACGATTTCCGTGAAAAAATTCTCGATTAACGTTATGAATTTTACCTTGATGACGTCAGAAGTAAGGTTGAAAAATAAATATACTTCAATTTTCTGTACGAAATCGTAAATTTGTCATGCGACTTCTTGCACTTGTTGAAAGTTCATAAAGTGAAGAAGCAGTAAGTCGAATTGACAGTTTTTATGCCCTTTTATATTAAATTTAATTCATCTATATGTGCAAGAAGTGTCACGACCTTTTACTATTATCTGTTTATTACTCAATTGTGTTATTTATCACATATAATATTTCTTAAAATAGATGATTTGTTACTAATGAATTTATCATAATTATTACATTACATTTGTATCAATGCATTTAATATGCAAAAATAATTCTTACCTGTAGGCTACAATCTTTTTTGGGACAATCATTTTTTTAATATAAATAATGATTAATAGTTTTTTTTCAGTTAAATACAATAAGCTAAAAAAATGACATACACATTTTTAAAGATAAAATACAAGTGTTTAATATTTTCCATAAAATTGATTATTATTATTTTTAATTTACAAAATATTATTGAGCATGACATCTGATATTAAAAATATAATATGTTAAAGACATATAAAATTAATAATAATACCCTACTATATATTGTCGAAAGTTATCATATGTCCAATTGGACATTTCCTCAAAGTCGCTGTATTCAGTTATAATCAAACTGTTAATTTTTTTCAAGAATTTTATAATATTTTGTCTTTCTTCTGGCATACTGTGGAAATTATACTTTTCATTGCTATTGTGTGATGGGGGAAAATTCTTAAGTAAAATTTCAAGTACAACATCTGATGATATAAAATAATCCGGTATAACTCCGTACGTAAGACCTAGTTGTCTTTGTGCAGGGCCGTCTGACATTTGTGTAATGTAGTATGATCTTAGATTATTCAATGACTCTAAATCCATGTTAAATTGAAAACCATTTTCATAAGTGCCTAATCCATTAAAAGTACTAAGACCTATGATAATCTTTGCTGCATTTAATATTTTCAAAGCTTTTTTAAGAAGGTCTGCAAGTTTATTATCATAATCCACCTTTAATACATCGTAGCCGTAAACAATTATTAATAAAATATATTTACATGTATGAATATCCATTCGATCTTTTGTTTCATTATAATTATCACCCTTCACGTAATTCCATAATGTCAAATCTTTTAATTTGTTAAAACGCTTCTCTTCAAATTGGTTTTTAGCCATTCCATTGACAAAAGTGTAATTGCTTATCTCAACAATTATTGCAATGATCAATATAATAAAAATGTAGTATTTTCAAAATTATATATAATATAATAAAAATCGGTCACTTGTGGCTAATTAGTTAAATAAAATTAAAACTATATCAATAATATTATTAATTTAAAAACTAAAAATATTAAACTAAACAGCCACAAAAAATTCAAATATGAACAGGAATTAGATGGAAAATTTGGATTTATTAGTTAAAAGTGTAGAGGGGGAACTTAAATTTAAAATTTAACTTAAAATCACGCACACGTTCTGGTACATTCTGAAAAAATCAAACCACAGCTGGCATCAGGAATTGGCAACTTTTAATAGTATATTTTACAGATTAATTAATATTCCTTATAATAAAATTGATTTTGATAAAGAACTGGTGGTTATAAAAGAAATAGCTAGATTTAATGGGTATAACAGAGACATAATTTCAAAATTAGTCCGAACACAAAAGCGGAATATAGAAAGAAGGACAGCTAGTGCACTCACTGGAGAACAAAGACTATATATTAGTCTTAAAAATAGCATAGTTATAATTCTCATCAAATTTTCTATTTAATGATGTCAATATTTCAACTTGTAATTGAGCTAAAAGTTATGCAAAAATTTTTCAACAACTTTAAAGTACCAAAAAAATAGGTTAAAAATGAAATTTTTTTTTTTATTATAAACTTTCACTTTAAAGGACGAAATAAAGAAGGTTAAAAATTATTACTTTTAACATATTAAATATCAAATCAGTAATAATTTTAAAACAAATTTTTTTTTCTTTTAATTATTATTTTATATGTAATTAGTAATAATATAAAAAATTAGAATTAATAGAAAAAGTCTAATTGCAGATTTGAAAACAACGCGAAAAATTGATTTAGAAAATTATATTTTTGCTTCTAATGAAAGTTCCTTGTAGTTCAGTGCATTTATTTATAGTAAAAAACTGTTTTTATTGAAAAATATTGTATAAAGCCCTTTAAATTTTTATACAACTAAAAGTAAAGCAAAATATAACTTCTTTATTATTTTTATCATTTCTCCGTATAAATTACAATATTAAATTATTGAATATCAATTTCATACTAAATTTAATAACTATAATTAGTATTTATTCATATATTATATTTTAAAATCAAAGAACTACTAATCAGGATATAATTAAAAAAATAAGAATTGATGTTGCTTTTGGAATAATCCACCAATTTTTCTATATGACACAGTATCTACAGATTTGCATCGAAGCGTTTCTTATGATAGTGATTTTAATTTAAAAATATTACTCTCAAAAATTAAAAATTTTCGACTTAATCATTAAAAAGTTACTTAGCCTACATTCTCTATGTAGACAATTAAAATCATTTATTTTTAATATGTTTAAAGTATTTATTGTCTAATTAAGTTTGATATGATAATAGGTTTTAACTACAAAATTAAATAATTTAACTCTGTAATGATTTTGATACATTATTACTAAGTGAATTACGATAAAATAATGACACACTCGTTAAAAGATTACTGAAACAGTTTATTATAAACTTTAACACACACTTAAATAATGTTAATAATGAATAATAAGTATACGGACTTATCAAGTTCCAGTAAACTTGTCATGTAATTGACTGATTGACAAATTGTTGTCCGTCAGAAGTTCGCCGATTTGTAAAAAGACATTTATGATTTCGTTTAAAAAGGGCAATTTAGGGGCGCCTACACGGTCGGTGTATTACCCTATTACCTTGGTTCTGGTAATATCCAGATCCCCGTACAGCAGTAATACTACGTCACGTAATTTTAGTTTGACAAAATCGGATTGTACCATTTTGTAAAACGTGTTTTATGATTTGTCCATGACCTATTTTCTGAAATATAAGATTTCAGATTTTTTAATAAAATAATTTTAAGTGTTTTTTGGAAAATATATTAGAAAATGAAATGTAATTCTTAATTTTAATTTTAATATCTAAAAATGAAGTTTCGGATGTGTATTATGTAATCCTTTAATAAAAATTTATCACAAAAAAAGATTATTTTTATAATTTGAATAAAAAAACCAAATGGGGTAAGTTGACACATATTGATTTGTACTTATAAATATTAGTCGAGGTTCAGTTTAAATAAAACCGTAATCTTAGTCTTAGCTTAATAGAAATTCTAAGCCTTATCCAAATTCTTATCTTTATTGTAAGTTAAATTAAATAATGTAATTTAAATACTAAATTCTTAAATATCAATATTACTTTTACCTTCTTTCCCCTTAAGAAGTTTTTGACATATTGTACAATTATTAATTGAAAAAGTAATGAGATGGTAAAAATATTTAAAAATTAAATCGTCTTGATAACTTCCTATGATTTGCTTCTAGTTAATAATTAAATTTAGCCTTTACAGAATAATATTTTTTAAATCCAAAAACATATTTCCTCAATTTTCAGTCTACCCTGTTCTGTCCAATACTTCGACATAATTTGTTTATAGAATAATTATTTTTTTCCAATTATGCAAATAAATAAGACTAATTGAGAAATATCTTGCTTTTTTAAACTTAAAATTATAAGGGTGTTGTGGTGTTTTGAAAACACAATAACGGTAGGCGACACAAATTTGGTTTTTTTTAGAACAGGTTGGGGCCGTTTATTCATTTGCTGGACTATATACCGTGGCCTATTGCACGCGGTGTTGGTCAATCAAACTACCAAGTACACGTAGTAGGGCGACAACTGACAAAGGTGTCACGAGGCTTTGTCAATTACATAGCGAGGGATCATCGTTATTGTGAGGTAAATCTAAACTTTTTAAAGTTTTTATATTAAATATTGTGTTAACTATTTCAACCTTGACAAGTTAACATAAAAATTATTATTAACGTTTTTATTTATAACTTAATAAGGTACATTAACTAAGAAAATAATTTTTTTTTAATTTTAAAGCCTGAGTGTTTTTGAAGCTATGTGCGTTTAAGCTTCTGTATTTCATAACACTGAAATATTAATGATATAAGAGCAGAAAAGTGTGTCGCTAGCTCCAGTTTCCCTTACTAAGGACAATTAAATATGGATTTCCATAGCAACCCATATTATGTTTATAATTATTTTTTATAAGAAAAACCAATATTATATTTATTGGTCAAAAAAAATATTCACAATAACAATTTTTTGGAAAAAAAAAAAACGTTTGCTTGATTTTCTACTATGTTTTTTTGCGAAACAGTGTAATCAAATATAAAGTTATTTTCGTAAAAATATTATTTCTCTTATAGACGTTATGACAACTGTTATAATATATTAATTTTAAGTTGAATATCATGAATTTGAAAATATCTTATTGAAATTATTTTTCACAGCTTTGCAAACATGCAAAAATTTAAGTGGATATAATTTTCTTCGTCTGAGTCACGTAGTTATTATTGAATTTCATACTTTGGTAGAATAATATTTCAAATATTTTTAGGAATATTTTTTTAATCATTATTTTAAGTCTAAAAATTATTTCACATTTTGTTTATTAAATAAAATATATTACTTATCCTCAAAATTATTTTTTTTCGCAAAGCAAACCATTCATTTAACGATTGTTTCAATTAATTCTAATTATTAATTAGAATTAATTTGTAACATGATTAGTAAGTTATATATTAAAATAATATCAAATACTTATAATGTAAAAATTATATTTTATTGAAATTATTTTCAATTCAAAATCCTTCAAAATCATCTAATATTAGAGACAATATACATTGCATGATTTCGATTCATTTAGATATCTTTTAAGTATTAAAACAACATTCCAGCATATTCAGAAAAATATTCTGACCAAGTATAAAATTAATTTAAACTGTACGTATAAAAATAGTTGACAGAAAAAAACCACCTTAAACAATATCACTCTAACAGGACATAATCACTAACTTATATTATAGAATATTAAACAATATATGATACAATAAGGAACTACTCAATATTATCTCACAATATTCTAAAAAACTGGCGAAATCTGCTCGGAGGTACTTCCCTAAGTAGCCAAAGCACCTCCTATTGTGCTTATGCACGTCATTTATACAGTCGTAGTACGATTATAGTGTAGCGTACCTGTACTAGTTGTCATTTATTGATACAAAAATTATGTATTTAATAATTTGCTGTTGTTATAAATACATGATACTTAAAAAATAAGATTATTGTGTTAATTACATTTGATTTTTGAAGGTATTTTGTAAACAAAGTGTGATTGCAAATATTTAATTAATTTTTATTTCTACTACATGTTGAATATTTCAAATTATTTTATATTTTTATATTTAAAGATATTTAACCCTGAAATGCATTCATCCGACTTTCAGTAATATCGTAATAAGTAAAAAAACTGTGTATAGACTCTGTATATTAATATTGTAGTATTTTGGATAAATTTTAAATTATATTAAGTCCTTAAAATAAAAAATGCATGTCGTCATTCAAAATAAAACAATTCATTTTAATGACTAAATTAAAATATCTAATCGACGCAACTCTGACGTTTTCGCCAACGTGTACGACTTGGAACGATATCATGATGAAGTGGTTGGTGACTTCGCTTTGAATCATTAACCAAGTGAAACACAATCATTTTTACCTGTTGTACATTGACAGCTCAGACAAGTTCCATTACGCATTTATTTCCGATTTTTCGAGGCTTTTGTCCCGAAATATATGTCACTTACGTCATAGTTTGTTGAGTCTATGCCAATGAGGTATGTCACTTGCGCCGAGGAGTTTAACACCAAGTGCCCACCACGGGATCCGCGTATGCAGAATATCATGGCCAGTGTTAGGGGCTCGTTTAATAGTTGAGAATCTTGGTCAAAACCAAGAATCGGAAGCTACCCGACGTCTGCCCAAATATCGTCCCTATCTCCTTAAATGAGTTTTAATTGCCTGAAGGAGACACAGGCAATCGTGTACCTTAGTTACAGGGAATAGATTATTAAATAAAATTAGACTATTATTTTATGTCAACGACAAAGTAAAGTTATATTTTAGATGTTTAGTAACTATAAGTTATATGTAATGTACAATACGTCTGAACTGAATCCTAGTACAGTTGGTTAGTAGGTATATCCAAGTGAGACGGAGTTGGTTGGCTATGATGACAATTGGCGATAGATGGGTCGTTGAATAAAACAAGTAACGTTATAAATAATATAAATAAGACGAAAGTAATAATATTGAAAACTATGTCTATAACGGCCACTCAAACACAACTGCCCTTTGTTAGTTCGACGTCAGTAGCTCCGGGCTACAGACGAGTAGAATTGTCACATCAGCATCTCCCTCTATGCTAATTAATATGTATTACGAATTAAATAAATAGAAATAAAACGTGTGTAATATAAGTGGTAAGAACATAGTAATAAAT
>NW_026099802.1:0-736 GCF_025091365.1 Daktulosphaira vitifoliae | reverse complement strand
AAAAAAAAAATTAATTTTAATAAATTCTAAGCGAGATATTACTATTTAAAGTTTAGGGGATTTAACAAATAAAACAGTAGTCGGGTAAATATAGTATCGTTAATATTTAGTGTACCGATAAGAACTATCTGTGTATTGTACCGCGACATGAAAAACTTAGGTATGCTTGCTTTATTTTCATTATCTATTATTTCGCGTCTTACATTATATGTTATAATATAGTACGTCATAATAGATTATGGTTCATATAAGACTGCGAAAAATCGTTTGTTTACATTTAAGATAACATTAACCTAACAAATGTGGTAGTATTTGATTCTTTGATTATGTATGTTTTATTGTTATGTTGATTTTTCACCACGCTGCCCCCCTCCAACATTAGAGTTGATATTAAATAGTTCGTTAAAAAAAAAATTACGCAATATATAATTTTATCAAATAAATTATATTTTAAAATATAAAAATACTAATATATTCATCAATATTATTTATTTAAGTAAGTGTTCAAAATGCCGGCCATCCATCTCTATGCGTTTTTGAATTTCATTAGAGGTAACTTTTTTAATAATATGTTTTGGTATCGACTTACATATTCTTACTATAATTTCTTTCATCTCTTCTTTATTATTAGGAGACTGCTGGCTCATTAACTCTTTAAGATGACCCCACAGGAAAAAATCCATACACGTTAAATCAGGACTACGTGGTGGCCATGGAATATCACTTTTTGTACCCA
>NW_026099801.1:0-19443 GCF_025091365.1 Daktulosphaira vitifoliae | reverse complement strand
AGGGTTACATCATCGTTCCCCCTCCCATTGTATTATGTTAGTTTACGTTGGATTTACTCCCCCTCCACCCCTCTTCCCATTACCATTGTGGTAGCGGTGGGTGGATGAAGGAGGGGGGGTACCAGAATGCCCTTTTTCACCCTACTGTAATTAAAAAAAATCAAACACAAATAATATACAGGGTGATTTTTTTAACATAACCCACTCAATTACTTACAGAATAATAATNTTATTAGATATAAACATTTAAAGTTTCAAAATTTTGAGTTAATATACATGTATAATAGACATGGGATTACAAATACAGGTAGCTAATTGGTTTTTTATGATATTGCTATCACAGTCACGGATTGTTTATTATCAATTATGACTATCAATAGATATACTTTTTACAGTATAGTTAGTGTATTTATAAATTCACAAAAATGTACCTTACTATCATTGATAATAACAATGCTGTGTACCTGCTAATATCGATGTCATAAAACACCAATTAGCTACCTATATTTGTAATCCCATGTGTATTATACATCTACAGGGTGTTCAGTAAGTCAGGAAACGGGTTTCTATTGTTACAAACAATAAGAACAATAGAAACCCGTTTCCTGACTTACTGAACACCCTGTATATTAACTCAAAATTTTGAAACTTTAAATGATTATATCTAATAAACGAATTAAGTTAAATTAAAAATTCAAATGCCATTTACTATTAAATTAAAAACTCAAACATTTTATTAAATTAAAAATATGTGTTACCATTTAAAAGAACAAAGTTGACACCCTTACCAGGCATAAGGGATAAACTGAAAAATTATTAAATAGTTAATAATTCAAGAATAATTTGTAACTAAAGATAGTAATAAAAAAAATTTTTTAAATTATTATTATTTGTAAGTAATTGAGTGGGTTATGATAAAAAAATCACCCTGTATATATATTAGGGTGATCCTCAAATTTTGAAGTTAAAAATTTTGTTTGCAGGACCCCCTAAATTTTTTTATTACTATAAGTAAAACATTTTATTGAAGTTTAGTCGTGATTGGTCAACCTCTTCCTATGCCGCAAAAGGGTTGAAAATTTGATAAATGGGGTAGTTTTATAGTTTTTTGCTAATATTTCAATAACAAAAAATCGTACAAAAAAATGTTCAAATATTAATTTGTAGATCTAAACTTCTTCTTTAAATTATGTCATAACATATTTCCTTATTAGACCATTATTTGATCAGCAAAATTTAAAAAAATAGAATAATTTAATTATTTTACAAAATCAGTTTTTTTTCTATTATTTTGTTCGTATCTTACGTATTGTCGAATTTACAACCAAAAGTTTCTTATAAAATATACTTAAAATAATATTTAAAGTAAAAAAGATATATTTAAAAATTTTAAATTGATTCACAATTTCTTTTTTATTGCGAAATATGTCTCATTATTTGGCGAAAGTAACAAAAAAATACAAACAGAACTAAATTTTTTTACACTTACATTTTGCAAACTATCGGTAAAGTAAATTAAGCAGTTACTCAATTTTAAATATCGAACATTTTTGTTTATAATAAATTACTTGCCATTTTTTGTCATTGTATGAAAAATACGAACGGCGTAATTTGCAAAAGTTATATAAGTTAAGAAACGTTATCCTGTTAACAAATCATCATAAACGTGATGATTTGATAACATTTTATTAAATTTCAGTGCAGTTGTAAATTATTATTATATATATATCGAATTGTGATTTTTTTATGTAATTTTATTTGTATACATGAGATATATTTCTATTAAAAATGCAACGACAAACAATTCATTTAGTCGGTTCGATGAATAATCAAATATTAGGGAGGAAGCTACCTTCTTTAAAATATTGTTTACAAGTCTTATTTTTTAATTTTCGTGTTGTAATACTTATTTTATCGGAAAGCTCTAACTTAGTGATAGACAAATGTCTCATTTACTCAAAAAAACCCGAATTCCAACAAAGCATAAAGCCAATTGTGTAAAAAAGCTGAAAAAATATTATGAAACTTGGTGAGATATAGAAAAATCAAATGACAGAGTTAATGAAAAACACCTCAATACAATTTTAAAATTTTAAATTGATTCATTTTTTCTTTTTTAACGAAATTTGTCTCATCATTTAGCGAAAATAATAAAAAAATACAAACAGAACTAAATTTTTTTTACACTTACATATTACGAACTATCGATTAAAAAAAAATGATTAAGTATAAATTTATTTCCGATTAAAAACTTTAGTTAAATATCAATTTAATATGAACGGAATTCTTAGAGCCTGTTTAGTACACTTAGGATACGTTTTTCTGTATTTTTGAACTATCTTAAATAAAAATGAAAAGTAAGTTAAGCTAAATATTTTTATTATAAATATATTGCTGTTTAAATTACTTGTAATAAGAATTGTTATTGATTTTTATTTTTGGTGTGTTTGTTGTTGTAATCTTCCATGAGTTTAAAACTTCTCTCAGTATTGTCATTGACGATTTTTAGTCCATCAACAATTTATTTCCTAATATATAGAAGGAGTCTTTTTCCCAGTCATCTGGGTCTATACCTAAAAAAATTATGTTAATACCAAATCTTTTGAATAAGTTTAAGAACTGTTTAGTGAATAATGAAGTTGGAAAATTTGTTGCTAAAAATTCGGTTACTTTTTCAATTTTAAGTAACAATTTCTTTGAACTTAATTCGTCGTCTTCTTCTAGTTCATTGGTGAGATATAGAAAAATCAAAGGTCAGAGTTAATGAAAAATACCTAAATAAGTTTGAATAATTTCAAGAAGACTTAGATAATCTTTTTGACATTGCTCACATAAATCTTTAGAAATTATAAATTTTCACAAAGAAATTGTCACTTAAAATTGAAAAAGTATAGATGATATTTGACGGTGATTAAAATCACTATCATAAGAAACGCTTCGATGCAAATCTGTAGATAGTGTTTCATTTAGAGAAAATGGGNCAAATCTGTAGATAGTGTTTCATTTAGAGAAATTGGTAGATTATTCCAAAAGCAACATCAACTCTTATTTCTTTGATTATATCCTAATTAGTAGTTCTTTGATTTTAAAATATAATATATGAATAAATACTAATTATAATTATTGAATTTAGTATGAAAATAAAAATGTAAAAAAAATTTAATAAGTTTAATTTCTTGTGTCTTATGACCTTTATTCTATGTCAATTAAATTATATAATTATTTAATTCTATAAAGAATTTTCATTTCTTCGTACCAAATTTAAATATACTTCTAAAAAATGCTATCGTGAACACATTAGTAATGCTGAAAAACTACTCAAAGATAAACCGTGTGAATTTTGGAAATATGTTAATAGCAAACGGTCATCTTGTAATATACCTAAAATTTTGTCCTACAACGACGTGTACTCTTCCGATGAGCTTACGTCTGCAAATCTATTTTCTGACTTCTATTCTTCGGTTTACAGTGCTAAGAAAAATAATGTCTTAATTGAACAATTAGATATTCCCACCTTTGACCTTCCTAACAACGTATACTTCAGTGTTGATGATGTTTACCATAAATTAACAAATCTACGAGGTGTTGGTTCTGTGGGTCCAGATGGCTTATCTGGTACATTTTTATATGAACTAAGGGAATTATTGGCATATCCTCTATGGATCTAATCAGGCGTTCCTTAGACGAAGGATCATTCCCATCTATGCTTAAACTTAGTTCCATTACTCCTGTATTCAAGACGGGATCCCCTAGTGTTATTTCAAATTACCGCCCTATAGCTATATAGTCTCACATATCAAAAATATTTGAATTGCTTATACTTAATGGAATACAAAGACCTGTTAATAACATTTTAATGGAAGAACAGCATGGCTTTCGCCTGGGTCGCTCATCGTTCACCTGTAATCTTGTGTTCACCAACTATATTTTTAATGCTTTCCAAAATCAATTACAAGTAGATGTTATATACAATGATTTCAGTGAAGCATTTGACTCTGTGGATCATACGACCCTTATTACTGTTCTTAGACAATATGGTTTTGGTGAACCACTACTTTTGATTGTNATATGGTTTTGGTGAACCACTACTTTCTTGGATTAGTTCCTATATTTGTGACCGATACCAATGGGTAAAAGTATTCGGCGTTAAGTCTAATGTATTTTTAGCGTCTTCTGGTGTCCCCCAGGGAGGTCACTTGTCCCCTATTCTATTTTCCTTATTCTTAAACTGTGTGCATAAAAGTTTTACACCATTGTCATTTTCTTTTTTTGCCGACGACATCAAACTATTTATGCGTGTAAGCTCGACTGATGACTGTTTGAAATTACAGGATGACCTTAATAGATTTTCTAAATGGTCAAACTCTATGGGATTGTCACTTAATTTAACCAAATGCAAGGTCTTTGCGTATCACAGAACAAAACATCCTATTGTGTTTCACTATAGTATTACTGCAGTAAATATCTCGCGTGAGTTAAACTCTATTACAGATCTAGGCTTTAAGTTTAGTTATAATCTTGATCCTATGCTTCATATTGATTATGTTTGCTGTAAAGCTTTTAAAGCGTTAAGTATTATGNATGTTTGCTGTAAAGCTTTTAAAGCGTTAGGTTTTATTATGCGTTTGGCCAAAGATTTCAAGCAAGGACTTTCACTTAAAGTGCTATTCTGTTCTATAGTCAGACCTATTCTAGAATATGGTAGTGTAGTATGGGATCCTTATACTGCCTTGGGCTCGCTACAGCTTGAGCGAGTTCAGCGAAAGTTCCTACGCTCTGTCAGCTACTCGCTCAACATAGTCTGTCCAAACCACGATTATGCCCCTGTCTCGTATTTGCTTGGCCTATCATCATTAGCTGCGCGTAGGCGCAATGCTGGAATTAATTTCCTAATTGGTTTATTGAATGGTAATATTGATTCGCCGAGCCTTTTGTCCCTCATATGTTTCAGAGTACCTCAGGGCGCAACAAGAAATAATGCTCCATTTGTTGTCCCTCACTGCCTGACTAATTATGCAAAAAATGAACCACTTAAGCGTTTTATGACTAATGCCAATGTTGACCCTAACTTTTCATTTTAATTTTTGTATTTTTCTTTATGTTTTATAATTAAATTCATTTTCATTTTTTTTTATTATTATCTTTACGTTTAATAATTAATTTGCATATTTTTAGTATATATCTTTCTATGTTACAATAACCTAATTTATGTACTTGTATTATTTGTAAAAAGGGCTTCTGCCCGTGAAATTATAAAAAAAATAAATAAATAAATAAATAATATTCATGAAAGTCAATATATTCTCCTAATAAGATATTTTAAAATAAAATTCAAAACCTAGAATTTTAATAGAAAAATAGCATATTTTTGAATACGGTAGCCATTTGCGCATAGAAGATCGGTCGTCGTGACAAATTTTTTTTTTTCATTTTGTAGTACATAAAATAAGCTTTAATTTGATATATGTTTAAAGGACGCAGTATTTCCGGAACATTTTCAAAAATTAAGTTGAAAAAGTTAGTTTTTGTAAAAAAGTTGCTATTTTAAATCCCCCCCAATGAGCAGGTTAAGTGTTAGATTTTCAAAAAAAATTATGTTGATTTGTTGATTTTTGAAAAAGTTATGGAAGTTTTAAGAAAGAAAAGTTTAAAAAATGACAAAATTTACCGATTTTTAAATTTGTTATTTTTTTGGATATTTCCCCCATTTGCGAAAAACGAGGAAAAATTGTTCAATTTTAAGGGTAATGTCTTCATCTAGATACGATTTGTGATCTTTTGACGTATTGTTGAAAGAAATCGGTCCAATGAGAGCTGAGAAAAAGTGGCAACAGACATAAAAAAAAAAAACACATCATAGTAAAATTAATACCTTCTCAGCTTCGCATCGAAGCTAAAAGAAATGGTGAATCAATTTAAAATTTATTTCTTTTACTTAAAATAATATTTTAAGTATATTTTATAAGAAACTCTTTGTTGTGAATTCGACAATACGTAAGATACGAACAAAATACGAAAAAAAACTGATTTTTAAAAAAATAATTAAATTATTCTATTTTTTTAAATTGTGCTGATCAAATAATGGTCTAATAAGGAAATATGTCATGACATAATTTAAAGAAGAAGTTTAGATCTACAAATTAATATTTGAACATTTTTTTGTACGATTTTTTGTTATTGAAATATTAGCAAAAAACTATAAAACTACCCCATTTATCAAACTTTCAACCCTTTTGCGGCATAGGAAGAGGTTAACCAATCACGACTAAACTTCACCAAAATGTTTTACTTATAGTAATAAAAAAATTTAGGGGTTCCTGCAAACAAAATTTTTAACTTCAAAATTTGAAGATCACCCTAATATATATATATATTATTTGTGTTTGATTTTTTTTAATTATATTCTCTAATAATAGAAAGTAGTAATATATTCATTAAGAAATACATTATTTAGCCTAATAAAATTACAAAATCAGTTAATTTCGATTTGTATATTTAAAAACTAATTGTTGAAACTGTCATTACTATCATTTAATTAATTAATTTTTCAGATGTTATTTATAATTTGCAAAATATTACTGACATAGTGTATAAGTCATACCTAGATTGACTGATTGATTGGCTCAGACTGGCCAGCGACAGAGGAAATGAAGAAAATAATCCTTAAAATTTAATTATTATTATGGAATATTTATACTTTATTAATTTATTAATCATTTTTTAATAAAGGAATTCAAGAAAATTATTTTTGAGGGTAATTTATTTGGATTCATTCTGATTGACTAGTTTATGTTTATTTTAAACATACTGTTTAAACATTATATACTGTCTGTTTTATTTAGATAATGTAGTGATAAAAATATATATAGTTGAAGTGGAAAGAAAGAACAAAATATATTTAATACNTAAATAAATCTTAAATTGAAGATAAAACAAGCATAATAATTATCGGCTTATAACAATGTTTAATGTTGAATGTGAAGTCGATGTGATTAGCTGACCAAATTTTACAATATGTTATATAGTAAACTATAAAGCCATATATTTTGACTTATCGTTGAAAGAAATAGATCCAGTAAGAGCTGTGAAAAATGACAACAGACAAAAAAAAAAATCATAATAATATTTCTTAAAAATGTTTGGCATCGATGCTAAAAGTATCCCAATATTAAGTAGACGCAGAAAATAATTCATAAACTTTTTTAATTATTTCAAAAAGACTTTATCTTTTTTGAATAGCCTAATTCTAACAATATTCAAGAAAGATNAAAGACTTTATCTTTTTTGAATAGCCTAATTCTAACAATTTTCAAGAAAGATATACTATAAAAAATTTCATGGATTGATATTTTGTATTTTTAGCTGAACCCCAGAGTATTTTCCTTTCATATTAGCCCCAATGACATATCTTTGTCCTCGCATATTACTTGTAGATATTCTAAATCTCTTTATGTTTTTAATATTACATTCAAGAAATGTAACTCATTGCTACCTTTACAGTGAGAAAGCTAAGAAAATGTTGACAGATTTCAACATTTATCTGTGAATCAATAAATACGATCTGATGACCATCAAAAAGCTAAATATTTAAACTACCGATATTATTACTTCAAAAAATATGTTTCTAAAAATTAATTAAATTTATTTTTTATAAATTTCAACAATACTTTAACACAATAATACTTTTTAATAACTGTCATTGTAGTATTTTAAAAGGCTAATTAATATTTATTTTGATTTATTTAATTTATTACAATCCATAATATCAAAAGAGTTGACATTAGAGAGTCAGATTTATTTGCAATCATTTTTTCATTTGCATTATACTTCATAATTTTTGTTTATATCGTGTAAATAAAATACACTACACATATTTTGCAAGTATGATAGGAAGTTTAAAAGTAAACTAAAATAAGGTTAAATTAAAATAACTGCAAAAATTTAAGAATTATTTATAAGTACAACGTNATAACTGCAAAAATGTAAGAATTATTTATAAGTACAACGAAAAACTACTATTTTTAATCACAATTTTATATTCAAGGATGTAAATGAGTATATTATTATATAAAATTAGATTAATAATCAATAGTTTACAATAACACAATTTTAAACTCATATTACAATTCTAGTAATCTTACGGTGTNAATTAGATTAATAATCAATAGTTTACAATAACACAATTTTAAACTCACATTACAATTCTAGTAATCTTACAGTGCTCATTTCCTCATCCGTACGAGTAACATAAAATTCTCCAAACTCCTTTGAATATTTTATGAATGAATGGATTATTTTTAGGCTTGTTTCATTGAATATATATTTTAAATGGTGTAAGTACAAAACCATTCTTGTAAAATTATTATTCCATTCTGTTAAATTAAGGTTATCAATCTTATAGAACAATTTATTGATAAAATTTTTCTTTTTCATTCCACATTTTAAGAAGAGTTCATCATTTTGGGATTTTAATCTCGATAAATACTCCAAGTCAAATATATTATCATATACAAATTTGAAAGAATTTGGTTTAATGTTATTCGTCATAATTTCAATATTCCACATTTGCACAGAAATAGAAGCTTTTAACAAACTTTTAGAAAGTGGTACACATAAAAACGAATTTATAATATTCTGATAATCTTTCCCATCTTGTTCTCCAATATCAAATAAATGAATTTTCTTATAAAAAAAGTTTTTGAATACTTTGCTAATGTATTGGACTTTAAAGTAATGAGCTTTCTTACGTAATTTATCAAGGTAAATTAGATATTTTGTCATCAGGTGAAGTAAAATAATTTTAAAAATATTCAATAATTTATTTTGATATTTACCAATTTGAGATAACCACAGATCATACCAATAATAGTTTTTTGCATCTAGGTATTCTCGATGAATGTCTTTGTAGATTACATTGAAATTTTCTTCGCTTTGTTCACCAAAAACCATTATAATAGTTTTTAATAGTTCTTTGTTTTTAATTATGTCGTATAGGTATATAGTTTTTAAAGATACCAAGTTTTCTTCTCCGTTATCTAATAAAAATTTATTAGATTCTTTTCTTCGATTCATGATAGATATAATATCAACTATTTTTGAATTATATTCACTTTTCCCATGCAAAGAATTAATTTCGATATTGTATTTATTGTTTTGGCGACAATACGCTAAACTAAATAAGGTCAATTTTTTTTCTAATTTTTTATATGCTAAAAAAATATTATTTTTAGGTAATTTTTTTTTTCTGTGCAATTCTAAATAGTGTGTATACATGTGAATTCCCCAATTAAAATTCAGATCTAAAGTTATACCACTCTTCAATGCAGTAACTAACATATCATTAGTGACTGATGAGCTTAAATTTAATTCCTTTTGTGTAGAAAGAATGTTATTAGATTTTAATTTTATATAATACAAATAGTTAAATACATTACCACAAAATAAATCTAAATAGATTATTTCCAATATGTTGTAATATGATCTTTCGTTTTCTGTTGTTGTCAAAATTATTTTCTTGCAATCTTCATTGCTTAACTCACATAATTCATTATAACTGGGGTAATCAAATCCGGTATCTAGTTTCAGAGCATTTTCTAAATTTATATCAAATAGGGGTGGTTTTCCAAACAAACATTTAATCTGTTGTAATCCGCTATATATTAGTAAACCTACTGTCAGTATACCTAATTCATTAAAAATCATTGTTCAAACTTTGAAATAGTCGGTTCTTGATTAATTGAGAATTTCAAGTTAGATTTAATTAATGTACATTTATTAGCAAGTTAAAAAAATTATTTTGAAGTTGGTT
The DNA here is from genome assembly GCF_025091365.1 of Daktulosphaira vitifoliae. NCBI lineage: Eukaryota > Metazoa > Arthropoda > Insecta > Hemiptera > Phylloxeridae > Daktulosphaira > Daktulosphaira vitifoliae. The sequence continues at coordinate 9,635 of NW_026099801.1, read as the reverse complement.
ATTTATATACTTTTTACATAAAATAAAATTCAAATGCACATTTGTGTTCATATATTTATTTATAGCATGAGCAATTCATTATTCTTTGTTAATAAAATTTTATATTATGTATTCTTTAGCTTATTTTTCGATACGTAAAATTAGTGTTTGTACATATTTTTTAATGCATTTTTAAATATATACTAATTTTTAATATTCAATAGAAAAATGTCTAATTTAATTTAAATGGTGATTATCATATTACATTGTACAAAAATTTAAATCTGTGTTGTAAAATTGGTTTTAAGGGTAAATACAAGTCTACAAGTCCCTTTAATGTACTATATAATGTAGACTGTTAAGTTTGGAGCCATGGTACTTGCACACATTATTCGTGTTCTAATATACATAACAGTACTGTTTTTGGAATATAGTAAACTTTGGTCAGCTAATCACAACAACTTCACATTTAACATTAAACATTATCATAAGTCGATAATTATTATGCTTGTTTTATCTTCAATTTAAGATTTATTTATTTTGTATTTATTAGCTTCGATGAGAAGCTGAGAAGGTATTAATTTTAACATGATGTCATTATTTTTATTTTTGCTGTGTCTGTCATCAATTTTTCTCAGCTCTCACTGAACCAATTTTTCTCAATGATACGTCAAAAGATCACAAATCGTATCTAGTTGAGGACATTACCCTCAAAAAGAAATTTTGCCCTCGTTCATCGTTAATAGTAAAAATTCCCACAAATATTACGATTTTTAGAATCGGTAAATTTTGAAATTTATTCATTTTTTTCTAAAAATTGTTATAACTCATTGAAAAATAAACAAATAAAATTTTTTTTTTATAGACGCATGATGTCTTTACCGATCATTTGGTATATTTTTTTTATAAATATGACCCTTTACCTGCTCACATGGGGGAATTCCAAATAACAACTTTTTCACAAATAATTTAACTTTTTCAACTTAATTTTTGAAAGTGTTCCAGAAAGTCTGACACTTTTATATATATCTTAAATTAAAGCTAATGTAATGTACTTTATTATGGAAAAAAAATTTTTCGGACTTTATTTTGTCTTAACGGTGAAAATGGCTACCAAATGCTATTTTTGTGTGAAAATTCTCGATTTTGTATTTTACATTTTTAACTTCATAATCTTATAACTTATTGAAATGTGTGTGGATCAATACAATTTTTTTATGAGAAATAATATTTATATCCCACTTTCATTCGATATACTTTATCTCTTAATCAGGATATAAATAAGGAAATAGCAGATCATGTAGCTTTTGGAATGAACCATCAATTTTATAAAATTAAACACTATCTACAGATTTGCATCGAAGCGTTTTTAACACGCTTTTATTAGTTTCACGTGTATGTTTGTTGTTGTTTGTTGTTTGTTTGTAAGTTTGTAACTCTCCAAACGCCACGCGTTATCGCATATTCCGTTGTCTAGACTAGACTGTTATACGCATTCACCCCTCCCCACGCCTCGCTCACAATACGACGGTACACTATTCCTATAAAAATTTATTTTTAGTTATCGTACCCGTACACGCGTGCTTGTCATCAATATTATATATATGTAAACAAATTTTTATTTTGACTGACCAATAACGCCCGCGTCTAATGCGCCTTACGTATATATATATATATTCCTACCGCCGTTTATACCTCGGGTATAACGTTAGTCCGACCCGCCCGGCCATAAAACACAGCTATACTTAGTGCATGATACTTTTACGTAGTTAAGTCGCATTATTTGTATAAATATATATATTCTAATTACTATTAAAATTAATATATTAACACGATTTATTCTAATTAAGAGATATAAAGTATTCATTCCGATTACGAGGGATGATTTCCGTATCGTCATTTTTCGTCACTACCTCCACGTTCCGGGAGTGAGTAATTTACGCGCCTGCTGCTTTCCTTGGATGTGGTAGCCGTTTCTCAGACTCCCTCCCCAGAATCGAACCCTGATTTCCCGTTACCCGTAACAACCATGATATTGATAGTAACTACTATCATAACATGAAACTAAAAAGTAAAAAATAAATATAGTTTAAAAAACTAAAAAAACACGCTTTTAAAGTACATCGAACTAAAAAGTTAAAAATAATTTTTAAAATAATTATGAACAAAAAATACTAGTATTATTGTGATAAAAGCGTCGGGCGCTCAATATACGAAAAATATGGCACAAAGCACCCACGCTTTTATCACAATAATACTAGTATTTTTTGTTCATAATTATTTTAAAAATTATTTTTAACTTTTTAGTTCGATGTACTTTAAAAGCGTGTTTTTTTAGTTTTTTAAACTATATTTAATTATTTTTAGCCACCAACATATTTGTCAAAGTGATATTTATGACAAAACCGACACCGATAACGCGCACAAACATATTACAAATTATCAAAACATAAAATATTATACGTCGTCGCACACGTTGACAGGTCAAAAAAAATAATTAAAGTATTAATTTTTGTTAAGTTAAATCAGTTATCAAAACTTATAAGTGATCTTATATAATGAAAATGAAATTTAAAAAAACAATTTACAACATACTGCGTAATATATACAATTTTTTTAAGAAAAATGATCCAGCTAAACTATTTTTTAAATTTAATTAGGATTACCTTATCTAAGGGGTAAGTCGACGAAACAAAAAAGTTTTTTTTAAGCCCATTATTTTAAGCAAAATTTTAATTTAGTAAAGATTTTTTTAAATAAACTGAACAAGTTCAGTTGTTAATTTTACCAGTGGCGAGTTACACTATTTGCTATGTAAAATATATTAAATAATAATACAATAAATACATTTTAGCTTCGATGCGAAGCTGAGAAGGTATTGGTTTTACTAAGATGTGTTTTTTTTTTTTTGTCTGTTACCACTTTTTTTCATCTCTCATAAACATATCAATATCATTCTTTTTTATATAGATGCATAATATCATTACCTTTTATTTGGTATATTTTTTTTATAAATTTGACATTTTTGAAAAATGTATGGATCAGTACAATTTTTTCATGAGGAGTAGTATTTATATAAATCTTTCATTTGACATACTGTTTTTTTAAATCGCACCATTTCCCTATATACGAGGGGGGTTCAAATCTCAAAAATGCATGTAGAAAGTAGAACTTTTTCAACTTAAATTTTGAAAGTGTTTCGGAAAGTCTGACACTTTTATATATATCTTAAATTAAAGCTTATGTAATATACTTTATTATGTAGAAAAAAATATCGGACTTTATTTTATCATCATGGTGAAAACAGACATCAAAGTTTATTAAAAATATACGATTTTTGTAAAAAAATTCTTTTTTATATTTTTAATTTTATAATGCTATAACTTAATGAAATATTTATGGATCAATATAATTTTTTTTTATAGATGCATGATGTCTTTATCTATCATTTGGTATATATTTTTTTTATATCTGACCCTTTACCTGCCCACAGGGGGGGATTTAAAATGACAACTTTTTCACAAAAAATTAACTTTTACAACTTAACTTTTGAAAGTGTTCCGGAAAGTCTGACACTTTTATATATATCTTAAATTAAAGCTAATGTAATGTTCTTTATTATGCAAAAAAAAAAAATTTTCGGACTTTATTTTATCTTCAGGGTGAAAATGGCTACCGAATGCTATTTTTGTATGAAAATTTTCGATTTTGTATTTTACATTTAAACTTTATTATGCTATAACTTATTGGAAAGTGTTTTGATCAATATAATTTTTTTATGGGAAATACTATTTTTTAATAATCCCTTTTTCATTCGACATACTTTATCTTAATCAGGATATTAATAAGGAACTAGCAGTTTATGAAACTTTTGGAATAATCCACCAATTTTTTAAAATTAAACACTAAAGATTTGCATCGAAGCGTTATTTTTTGATAGTGATTTTAATCACTGTCAGATATCATAATACTTGATCCAACTACGCCACGTCACCACTGTGCCGCGACCCCCCTGTGCTGGGTTTTTTTTCACTCGAGATATATTGGATTATATTGTAATATTTTTTAAGCATATCGTTAATCCATTGTATTTTTTTAGGGTACTCAAAGTAATTGTTAATAGTAAAAAACACTACAAAAAAAAAAAAATCTTTAAAGGCTCTATTAAAAACATTGGACGCAATTAAAAATATATTCGAAGTAATAAAGAATATTTCTAAAGAGGTGAAAAATGGTTTAGAAGAAATCAAAAGTACTTCAAATTATTTTAAACATAGTTCAAAATTCTATTGACTACATCAAAAAAGATTTGTAGAACTCAATAAGTTCCTATAGAAATGATGTAAAAAACAAGTCAGACTTATGCTCATGTTTTAAGTTTATAATGGGTGACCAAATTAAAGTTGATAATTTAACAGTTCCCTCCCTCTACCGAAATAGCATTTGTAACACCTAAAAACGATGCAACTAACATATTAACTTTAGATCTTATTTATCTTTGGACGATTCATATGTATACACACTATATAGAATTGCACAAAAAAGAAATATTCATTGTTTATTTAACATATATTTAATTATATTTATCACCTTAGACACATATTAATTATACATTTTATATAAAATATTTTTTGTGCCAAAATTTGATATACAACAAAAATTTAAAAATCGTTTTAAAAGCATAACGAAAAACTACAATTTTTAAACACAATTTCATATTCGAGAATTTAAATAAGTATGTTATTATATAAAATTAGATAAATAATTAAGAGTTTAAAACAACACAACTTTAATGCTATATTACAATTCTAGTAATCTTACGGTGTTCATTTCTTCATCGGAACGATTAAAATCCATTTGTCTAAAGTAATTTGAATATGTTATGAATGAATGGATTATTTTTAGGCTTGTTTCATTAAATAAAGTCTTTAAATTGTATAAGTATAATATCATTCTTTCATAATTATTAGCCCATCCAATTCTGCTAATAGTATCGCTTGCATAGAAATATTCATTGCTCAAATCCTTTGGTTGCAAACCACATTTTAAGAAGAGTTCATTTTTTTGGAGCTCTAATTTTAATAAATACTCTGGGTCAGATATATTATTATATATAAATTTAAAAGAATTTGGTTTAAAGTCATTCATAATACTTTTAATATTCCAAATTTTCACAGAAATAGAAGACTTCAACCAACATTTAAATAATGGTAAATCATCAAACGAATCCAAAATGTTTTGATAATGTTCCCAATTTTGTTCCATTTTATCAAACAAATTAATTTTATCAGATAAAGCTATTACAAATATTTTATGACAAACTAAAGGAATAATGTAATAGTTTGTCTTTTGTAATATATCAATATACGTAACATATTTTGTCATCAAGTGAAGTAAAACAGTTTTAAAAATATTCAATAACTTTTGTTGGTATTTACCAACTTGATAAAACCACAAATCAAACCAATAATAGTTTTTTGCATCTAAGTATTCTTGACGAATTTCTTTATATATTGTTTCAAAATTTTCTTCGCTTTGTTCACCAAAAATCATTAAAATGGTTTTAAATAGCTCTTTATTTTCAATTATGTCGTACAGGTATATATTTTTTAAAGATATCAAGTTTTTTTCATCGTTTTCTATTAAAAATTTATTTGATTCTTTTCTTCGGTTCATTACAGATATAATATCAATTATTTTTGAATTACATTCTCTTTTCCCATGTATACCATTAATTTCANTATCAATTATTTTTGAATTACATTCTCTTTTCCCATGTATACAATTCATTTCGATATTGTATTTATTGTTTTGGCGACATTCCAATGCACTAAATTCAGTCAATTCTTTAACTAATAATTCATGGATTAATAAAATATTTTTTAAAGGTAACTTTTCTTTTTTGTGCAATTCTATATAGTGTGTATACATATGAATCGTCCAAAGATAAATAAGATCTAAAGTTTTACCACTTTTAAGTATGGTAACTAACATATCATTAGTGACTGATGGGCTTAAATGAAATTCTTCTTTTGTAGAAATAATGTCATTAGATTTTAATTTTATATAATACAAATAGTTATAAACATTACCATAAAATAAATCCAAATAGATTATGTCCGAAATGTACTTAAAATATAATCTTTCATTTTCTTCTGTTGTCAAAATTATTTTCTTACAATCATCATTGCTTAACTTACGTAATTTATTATAGCTGGGGTAATCAAATCCGGTATCTAGTTTCAGAGCTTTTTCTAAATATAAATCAAATGGGGGTGATTTTCCAAACAAACTTTTAGTTTGTTCTATTACGCTATATATCAGTAAAGCTATTGTCAATATATCAAATTCATTAAAAATCATTTTTCAACTCTTGAAATTTATTATGTAATAATTACTACTTGATTTATTATGAATTTTAAAGAAGAAAAAATAGATTTACATTTTAAAAATTGCAAAAATTACTTTAAAATGTTTTATTTAACACAATTTATATGTGAAATATAATTCAAATGAACATTTGTGTTATTTACAACTGTTTATATATATATATTATATTTATATCATAAGCAATTTATTATTCACTATTAGCATAATTTTAAATTATAGTTGTGTTGGTCACATGTTTTGATATGCTAAATTAGTTATTAGACGAGCATTTAATTTATGAAATAATGAAGTGTATTTTTTATGTTTTTCAAAAATAATTTTGGATTTAACTAATTATTAGTATTTAAAAAGAAAAAACGTCAATTTACTTAGAACTTAAAGGGAGATTATCTTACTTTATTACATATAAATTTAAGTCTGAGTTTATATTATAGTTTTACTATGAAGTGCATTTGTTATGTTTATAATTGTTATAACTATTTCTCATGTTTAATTGAAAATAAAATCGTTTTCGTTAAATTTATCAAAATAATGATATATTCGCCGAGGATTAACAATTGGCCATATAAACACATATTTTCTTAATTTACGTGCAAGTATATTAATTTGCCTACACTTATTTTATGCGGTGAAATTATAGGATTAAAATTAGACACTTTAAAGGTCTAAATTTTAATGATTTCGTTATTTCAATAAAAAAAAATGTTTATCATATATTATTAAAATAAATTTTAATCATTTATAAATTTATTTCTATTGTAATTTTCATTTCTCGTTATTAAATTAAAAAAAACAAACATATAAATTCAATGATAAGGAAGTAAAATCACATTATTTTATCATTGTAAATAATGATNTTTTTTTTGTTGAACAGTTAACCCGTGTGTTTGTAACCGTTCTAGGACTCGTTGTAGGTGATTGAGATGTTCGTCCATACTCAATGAATACACCACAATGTCATCCAGGTATACAAACACGAATTTACCAACGTATCCACGCATAACCTCGTTCACCAACCGTTGAAAAGTAGCCGGGGCGTTTTTAAGGCCGAAAGGCATTACTTTAAATTGGTAGAGGCCCATCTGTGTGCGAAACGCGGTGAGTGGTCGTGACGCTGGTGTCAGACCTACTTGCCAATAACCGGACTTCAGGTCGATGGTGCTGAAGACGTTAGCGCCACCCATCCCTCTGACCATGTCATGTAAGTCGGGCATTGGATGTGCGTCGGACTCCGTCTGAAGATTGAGTCTTCGGTAGTCGACGCATAACCGCTGAGAGCCATCTTTCTTTTTAGCGAGAACTACGGGAGCTGCCCATGGCGAGGTACTTGGTTCTACAAACCCTTGCTCCTCCATTTCTCGCACCATATTAGAAATGATGTCCTGTTTCTCGCGATTATATGGGTATGCATTTAAGGCAGCCGGCGTATTTTTGTTTAACCGGATATCATGTTCAATGATACGAGTTCTTCCGACTTCCCCGGAGAAAACTTTAGGGTACTTTCGTATAATTGACCGCACTTCTTCAGGATACTCTCCTTCCGGTACAATTACTTCTTGAACAAACCCTTTCTTCGATTTATGTTTTCTCCAGCACACCGTTGTACGTTTTTCAGTACCCATGTGAATGGTACACGCCTGGTAATCCCATGATACTTCCTGTTTCACCAAAAAGTCATGTCCTAGGAAGATGTCCCCAATCAAGTGGTCGAGTACTGCGGCTCTGAACGTCACCTGAAGTTCAGACACCCTTGCTGTGAATTCAGCGTACTCGTGAACCTGCACGGTCCGGTTGTCAGCCATAGTGACCACATGTGGTTCTTCTTCTACCAATTTCCCATATTTGCGTGCTACCCACGGTAAAACGTAAGATCTCGTGGCTTGAGAGTCTAACGGCGCAACAACTATTCCCGTAGGGAACTCCAGTTCAATTGCCGGTAATGGCACATTGTAACTTTTTGGTGTCCCGGTTGATGTCGCTTTTTTACCGTTCTTGGTTGGGTTTGAATGACGCAAGGTTTCTACCGTGATCTTCTCCGGTTCCGAAAACATATTTGAATCCTGGTCGGATTCTGTTCGGTTCCCGTTGTCGATAGAAACATTTTCTCCGGAGAAAAGTTTAGCTGCCCGGAGACGTATATTGTATAACGAATCCGTGTCAGATTTTCTCCGTCGATTTTGAATTCCGCGGGAAGGAGTGAACTCCTCAGAGGGTTTTACCGGGAAAGACTTCGGGACCGACAACAAAGTACTTGTTAGAAGGTCTTGTTCCGGGTCTTCCGGGATTTTGTTCGGTAAATGGTCCTCGGAATGTGCTGTTAATGTTCCTTGGTCAGGACGCATTGAGCTACATTCCAGTATTTCCGAAACTTCTCCCTTTTCGGTTTTCTCCCGAAAATTATCCTTTCCTTCGGATCCAATTGCGGCAAACTGCATTTTGGTTTGTCCCTCCGATCCCTTTATGTGTTCTTGAGCAGAACTTCGGGCTTTGGGACTTTTTTTTCGGCGGTTTTCGGGTTTTAACACTTTCTGTCCGGGCGATTTTCCGTGGATCGACCGGAACTCTTCCCGTTTCCCGAATCCTTCCGGTTTTTGTCCGGGCAGTTCGCCCACCAGTGACCGTACCGATTGCAGTTTTTGCATCTAGCCGCTTTATCGGGCTTCTTCTCCGGCAGTTTACCGTTTGAACTCGGCGGTGGTTCTTTATTAGGCCATCTAGGGCCGTACCCACCAGGCGAAAATCTCTTTTCTTCGGGTTGCCGTTGCCGTGAGAAATCTTCATTATCCAGATCGTTAGCCAGCTCAAACAGATCGTCTATTGACTTCGGTCGCCTAACACGCGCGTGTATCCGATAGTCTCTGTTCATCAGCGCCACGATAAGATCGACTAGCTCGTAGTCCGTAAGCCTCGAGTCTAGTCGGCGGGCTAGCTGGCACTTCCACATAATGAACTCGCCTAACGACTGGTTCTCTCCCTGAGTACCATTGTGGAAGTCGTTGCGAATTTGTGTCCGGATAGACTCGCTATTGAACCTTCGCATAAACTGTTGTCGGAACATATGCCAAGTTGGGTTCATACAGCGTATGGTTCCCCACCATGTTCCGGCCTCCGCCTTGAGTTGAGGTGCTAGAACTTGTACCCATTTATTTAATGGTAATCTAGCCTCATAAAGGATCGCTTCAGCGTCCGATATGAACGTAGTCGGATCTTCCTGTCGTTTGCCGGAAAACTCCGGCAGAGAAGCTCGTGCTAAAGACAGACTGTCT
>NW_026099800.1:6123-19497 GCF_025091365.1 Daktulosphaira vitifoliae | reverse complement strand
GTATGCACGCGGATGATAATGGTCAGTCAAAATAAAAATTTGTTTATATATATATAATATTAATGACAAGCACACGGGTACGATAACCAAAAATAAATTTATACAGAGGAATAGTGTTGCCGTCGTGTGATGAGCTAGGCGTGGGGTGGGGTGAATGCGTTATGACAGTCTAGTATAGACGACGGAATATGCGATAACGCGTGGCGTTTGGAGAGTTACATACATACATACATACATACAAGTGAAACTAATATAAGCGTGTTAAAAATAGTGGCACTCGCGTCTCATTCCCAGTCAATACTTTTAATTGTTAATAATTCTAATTTAATAACTATATTAATCCAAAAAATTTTATGGACCAGTCAGTTTTTAATTAGATTAGTATTTAATAAATAAGATAATTTATTTTGTATGTTAACTTTTGTAAAAATAAAGTAAAATAAGTAATTTATGATAAAAGAGTGATCCTATTTGAAACAATTAATATCTAATTAATAAGCTAGTTATTTATGTGTGTATAAAATATATGGAATGAATACAAAAATACTTCATGATTGATAAACTTCTGTACTAAAAGTATGTACCTAAAAGAAAACAAAAAAAATTCTCAGAAATATTTTTATCTTTTGATTATTTAAATAATTTATGATAAAAGAATCATCCTGTAAATTATAAGGCCAATATGTTGATAGTTGTCCAATAGTTCTAAACTCCTCAAATCCAGAGAAAATTTGCTATTAATTGTATACTTTAAACAATAGTGTGTGAATAAAATGTAATAAACAAAAATTATTTACCATGTCTTAAGAAGATTTGTGTCAAGGTTTCTATAAAAATTTAAAAATTAATTATTTTTTACTTTATTCAAATAAATTAAATATGTAGTAACATATTTTTTATGTCGGTCTGAAACCTTTATATAGAGGTCACATTAAATTAAATTTCAAAAATTTTATTTAGTCAATTAAAATGACGCTGAATTCAAATCTGTTTAAAAAAAAAACTCGGCACAGGGGGGTCGCGGCACAGTGATGACGTAGCATAGTTGGATCAAGTATAATTATATCTGACAGTGATTAAAATCACTATAAAAAAAAAAACGCTTCGATGCAAATCTTTAGATAGTGTTTAATTTTAAAAAATTGGTGGATTATTCCAAAAGCTTCATGATCTGCTATTTCCTTATTAATATAAGGAATATAATATTACACTAACTTAAATTTAAAATATATATAAAAGTGTAAGACTTTCCGGAAATTTTCAAAAGTCAAGTTGAAAAAGTTAATTTTTTGTAAAAAGTTGTCATTTTGAATTCCCTCTGTAGGCAGGCAAAGGGTCAGATTTATAAAAAAAAATTATATAGATTCAATAAAGAAATTTATTGCAGTTTTAAGTAAAAAAAATTAAAAAATGTTGAAAATTAGCGATTTTTACATTTGTAATTTTTTGGAGGATTTCCTCCATTTACAGGGTACGAGAGAAACGTTTTTAATTTTTGAAGGTAATGTCTTACTAGATGCGATTTGTAATCATTTAATGTTATGTTCATCAAAATCGGTCCAGCGAGAGCTGAGATTGAGCGTTCATAGACACAAAAATATATAGCTATAGAACACTATATATTTTTTTAATTAAAAGCTACAGAATCTACAAATTAATAAAATAACCCCCTAACCCCTCTTTAATTACCCATTTCCCCCTAACTACTATTTTAGTGTAACCCCTTAATTACCAATTTCCCCCTAACTACTCTTTAGTTTACCCCCTTAATTGCATATTTCCCCCTACCTACTCTTTATTATTCACCCTTAATTATTAACTACTCTTAAATACTTTTTTCTCTCTCCCTTATTACTATATTTCACAACCTTAATTACTAATTATTCCTATTTTCTCTCCCTTAATTACCAGTTATTATTATAATGCTTCCTAAATACATATTACTACTAATTTATTACACCCTTAATACTAAGTACTATTGGTTTATATTAATTACCATTATTCTGCAAAGAAATTATAATAAACAAAAATATACTTTTCTTTTTCAACTTAAAAAAACGCTGTTTTTAAATCTCTAATTAGACTTTTTTTATCACTTTTAAGTTTTGATAGTATTACTTATTATTAAAAAATAAGTATTGACATAAATAAAAATTGTTTTAAATTAATACTGATTTTATTTATTAATATGTTAAAAATATGAAAAATAACATATTTAACCTATTTTGTTAATCCTTTAAGGTTGATTTTTGTGAAAGTTTATGATAAAAAATCCCAGCACAGGGAGGTTGCGGCACAGTGTTGACGTGGTATAATTGGATCAAGTATAATGATATCTGACAGTGATTAAAATTACTAAAAGAAAAAAAACGTTTCGATGCAAATGTTTAGATAGTGTTTAATTTTAAAAAATTGGTGTATTATTCCAAAAGCTACATAATCTGCTAGTTCCTTATTAATATCTTGATTAAGATAATGTATGTCGAATGAAAAAGGGATATAAATATTATGTCTCACAAAAAAATTGTGTTGATCCATACACTTTTCAATAAATTATAGCATTATAAAGTTAAAAATTTTAAATATAAAATCGAGAATTTTCACACAAAAATAGCATTTTCACCTTGAAGACAAGTCCAGAGGTCAATTTTTTTTTTTTGCATACTAAAGTAAATTACATTTGCTTTAATTTAAGATATATATAAAAGTGTCAGACTTTTCGGAACACTTTCAAAATTTAATTTTTTTTGAAAAAAATGTCATTTTGAATCACCCATATGGGCTGATTAAAGATCAGATTTATAAAAAAAATATACTGAATGATAGGTAAATACCTCATATATTCCGGAACACTTTCAAAATTTAAGTTGAAAAAGTATATTTTTTGTGAAAAAGTTGTCATTTTAAATCCCCCCTGTGGGCAAGTAAAGGGTCATATATAAAAAAAAATATATACCAAATGAAAGGTAATGATATCATACATTTATATAAAAAAAAATTAAATTGATTTGGTTGTTTTTAAAAAAGTTATGGCAATTTAAAGTAAAAAACGTATCATTGAAAGAAATCGGTTCGGTGAGAGCTGAGAAAAAGTGGTAACAGAAACAAAAAAAAAAAACTCATCTTAGTAAAACCAATACTTTCTCAGCTTCGCATCGAAGCCAAAATCTTATAATTTACTGATATGTAAATTAGTAGTTTTGTTGTATTTTTGGGGAAAAACAGATGATTCTTTTGATTAAAAAAGGGTCGGTATTTGCACGCCTCCAGAAAAATCTATGCCCTTGAGCTCTGTTTAATTTTTTTTAATTTTAAATTATTTTTATGTTGTTATGTTCGAAGCAAATCAAAAAAATTATTTTTATCAAACGTATTAATATGGTCAATCTATATAAAAGTTTATTGGAACTATATTTAAATTTCTATTTTTAATCATCATAATATAATGATGGTTGAAATTAAAATTTGCCCGTGAATTCAGCTCTCTACTTTTATTAAGAGTTTATTATTCATGTGTAATATACTTACTATATGAAACTTGTTTAATAAATCGATTAAATTTGTCATAAAAAGTTCCTAAAAATAATAATATCCATAGATTTTTTAATTTTTACTTATTATTAAATATTATTTTAATATTATTGTATCATTAATTAATTTTATAATTGTTCTTGTTGCATAGAAAGCTACTCGTTAATTTCCATGTAAAGTTTTCCTCCTGCAGCTTGATTACATAAAATATATCAAATACTAAATACTAAAAGTATGGCGAAAATTTTATTTTGAATGTTTTTGATTTTTGAGATTAATAATTATAATTACCTACATAATTCAAAACTTCCCTCTATCCCTTATCTGATCAGTTCTACAGGCTTTGGTATATTTTATGGTTAAGTTTAGCTGTTTGTTAACAATAAATTAATAATTTGATCTATGGATTGAAACTTTTTGATATATTAGTAATTTCACTTTCGGTTTTATTACCAGGGGTTGGAACCTTTGAGTTTTTTAGAAACCAGTTTCAAAGAGGTTTCTAAAATAAAAAATTAAGAGGTTTAGGTTCTATTATAAGTTATTAAATTTTCTTTTAAAGGTTCCGTTTACAAACCAGTTCTATAAGCGTAGTAATTAAAACAAAAAAATTAGTTATTATTTGTTATTTTTATTATTTTTTAACGTACTAATTTAAATACTAATTTTTACATTAATATTTAAAAAATCAAGGAGGTGGTTTTAGAAAATACCACTTTGTCAAAAAGGAATCTAAAAATTAATAAACTTTATTTTACTATTACATTTATATAAAATATTTTAAGTAATAAATTTAGTTTTAAAAAAATTGTAAAGTCTATTTACTAATAATTTTAAAGTTTTATAGTTATTTATGTTATACATAAAAATTAGGGTGGTCCTCTGTCATAGGTGAAGCAAAAAAAACTTTGATTGTTCAGTTGCAGGACCCCCTAAATTTTTTTATTACTATAAGTAAAACATTTTGGTGAAGTTTAGTCTTGATTGGTCAACCTCTTCCCGTGCCACAAAAGGGTTGAAAATTTGATAAATGGGGTTGTTTTATAGTTTTTTGCTTATATTTCAATAACAAAAAATCGTACAAAAAAATGTTCAGGTATTAATTTGTAGATCTAAATTTGTTCTTTAAAATATGTAATAACATATTTCCTGATTAGACCATTATTTGGTCTGCAAAATTTAAAAAAATAGAATAATTTAATTATTTTTCAAAATCCGTTTTTTTCTATTATTTTGTTTGTATCTTACGTATTGTCGAATTTACAACAAAAAGTTTCTTATAAAATATACTTAAAATAATATTTTAAGTTAAAAATATAAATTGTAATATTTTAAATTGATTCACCATTTCTTTTTTATTGCGAACTTTGTCTCATTATTTGGCGAAAATAACAAAAAAATACAAATAGAACTAATTTTTTTTACATTTACATATTACGAACTATCGATTAAAAAAATGATTAAGTATAAATTTATTTCCGTTTAAAAACTTTAGTTAAGTATCAAATTAATATGAACGGAGTTTCTAGAACCTGTTTAGTACACTCAGGATACGTATTTCTGTATTTTTAAACTACCTTAAATAAAAATGAAAAGTAAGTTAGCTAAATGTAAGCTAAATATTTTTATTACAAATATATTGCTGTTTAAATTACTTGTAATAAGAATTGTTGTTGATTTTTAATTTTGGTATGTTTGTTGTTGTAATCTTCCATGAGTTTAACACTTCACTCAGCATTGTCATTGACGATTTTTAGTCCATCAACAATTTTTTTCCTAATATATAGAAGGAGTCTTTTTCCCAGTCAGCTGGGTCTATATCTAAAAAATGTATGTTAATACCATATCTTTTGAATAAGTTTAAGGACTGTTTAGTGAATAATGAAGTTGGAAAATTTGTTGCTAAAAATCCGGGAATTTTTTCAATTTTAAGTGGCAATTTCTTTGAACTTAATTCGTCGTCTTCTTCTAGTTCATTTTCCAAACTCAAATCATTAATCTTGGCCACAATATCTTTTTTTATTTCTGTGGGGAGTCTTGTATCGAAAATAGAAAACGCAACACACTAGTCACTTAAATACCACAAATGGTTTAAAAATTTCGAGAGGCATGCATTTGCAATCTTTGTGTAGGCATATAAAGTTCGTATTAAGTTTATTTCATTTATGGGAGCTTCGCTTATTTTGGTAGATGTAACCCAAGATTTTATGTATACTTTTATAATGAATGTATAAATTCTTTCTAGCGCATAGTCGTCTTATATTTAGCCCACCAAGTGAAGAACGACCCGGTTGAGAGTTTTCATATACATCAGTGTTCCAATTTTCTGATTCTTCTGACCTTAAATATTTTAAACTAATAGCTGAAAAATATTTACATTGAGGTATGTTGAAGTAATAATATAAATATGCGCAATATTTATACAAAATTTATTTGTCTACCCGAATCTATTTATTTAGAGGCAATATTAAACTTAATTCTTATTGTTACTTCCGATTCAATTTTGTCGGCTCTTCTTTTTTCTTTATCTGTTAATTTTATATCGATTCCTAGCATACCTGGTTGTATGCTAGGAATCGATGACCTGGCTGTTGTTGTAAAATTAAAACATTTTTAAACAGTGATAACGTTTCTTAACTTATTTAATTTTTGAAAATTACGCCGTTCGTATTTTTCATACAATAATAATAAACAAAATAATAGAAAAAACCGATATTGTAAAATAATTATTTTAAACATATTTTAAAGAACAAATTTAGATCTACAAATTAATACCTGAACATTTTTTTGTACGATTTTTTGTTATTGAAATATAAGCAAAAAACTATAAAACTACCTCATTTATCAAATTTTCAACCCTTTTGCGGCACGGTAAGGGGTTGACCGATCAAGACTAAACTTCACCAAAATGTTTTACTTATAGTAATAAAAAAATTGATGGGGTCTTGCAAACAAAATTTTTAACTTCAAATTTGAGGACCACCCTAATAAATATGCATAAATAGTGGTGTAAAATTACTATGAAAATTATAATAAAAAAAAAAAAATCTTTTTCAAGAATATAATCAGGAATGATCTTGAGAAAATTTTCGATAGGCGGCTATTCCTTTTAATTTTTTTTATATTATTGTGAAATGGTTCTGAATGGTCACTTTCAAAAAATATTACTTTCAAATTTATTTATTTAGCTTTAAATTAACTTGATCAACCGAAGTTAACCAATTATCTAATTTTAAGTTATCCAATTTACAAATAATTTAGAGCTATAATTAAAACTAGATAATTATGGTGAAAAGGGCTACCGTATAAAAATATAACACATTTTTTTGCAAAAATTTTCGAATTTTAATTTCTAATTTTAACTATAAATTGCTATAACTTTTAAAAGTTTATTGAAAAATAAATATATATATTTTTTTAAATCATCTACAGTATGTTTTTATTGAAAATAGAGTTCGGGTACTTTGAATAGTTCTTTAAAACAAATAATTAGAGTTCTTAAAGTTAAAAAATTAGTTTTTAAAAGTTATAAACTCGTTTATAACCAAATTTGAAAAATCACGGGTTTCTATTACGGGTTTTAAATTAGTAAAAGTATATGAAGAAATATAGTAATTTATATACACCTAATTGAAATTTTATTAATATTTATTGAATATAAGGTAGAAATAGAATAAATATACATTAATTGAAAATTTTACAATTGCAAAGGAAATATACAGATTTTATGATAAATATTACCTTCGTTTAATTTCTCGAGTTTTTCATCTGAAATCGAATATTAAGAACAATTAGGTTTTAGTAAAAATATTAAAATAATATCATACTTATGACATTATTTTAGTTTTAATATCAATTTAGTTTACTTTTTTCATGTTTGAATCATTAATTTTGTATAAATATATAATATAAAAAACGGTAGCACAGTGGGGTCGCGGCATAGTGGAGACATTGCATAGTTGGGTCCAGATAGATTTAATCTGACAGTGATTAAAATCACTATCATAAGAAACGCTTCGATGCAAATCTGTAGATAGTGTTTAATTTTAAAAAATTGATGGATAATTGCAAAATTAACATCAACTTCTATTAAAATAAAATACAAAACCCATAATTTGAATACAAAAATAGCATATTTTTGAATACGGCAGCCATTTGCGTATAAAAGATAGGTCGTCGGGACAAATTTTTTTTTTTCATTTTGTAGTACATAAAATAAGCTTTAATTTTATATATGTTTGAAGGACGCAGTATTTCCGGAACATTTTCAAAAATTAAGTTGAAAAAGTTCATTTTTGTAAAAAAGTTACTATTTTAAATCCCCCCAGTGAACAGAATAAGTGTTANCATAGTAAAATTAATACCTTCTCCGCTTCGCATCGAAGCTAATAATAATAATAATAATAATATAAATTTTTAAAATATTTTTTTCAAAGTCTTATAATCTACTGATATTCGACAAAACTATAGTTTTGTCCAACTATCGGGACAGAAAAAATCTTTTTAGTTTCAATACGATGCTGAGAAGCTATTGGTTTTACTTTTTTGTGTTTTCTTTTTTTTTAATGGAAATATTTTAAGCAAATATCTTTGTTTCCAAAATTATCCGAAATTTAAATTTATAGGATTTACAGTAGAACCTCATTAGTCCGAACTTCGCTTAATCCGGACAGCTATTTAATATTACGAAAAATATTAATTTTAAATAAATATTAAATTAATATTACGCACTTTATGCCGTTGACTAAAATAAATATAAAAGCGAGTTCCTCGAATTTCCCATAAGTACATATATTTTTAACTACCATCATTAAAGTTATCATAAACTATGTATGAGTAATTTATATTTTGGTCATTATTATATATGTACATAATTCTATCTACATAACTCTTGTTATCCATTTGTTGGTCATACAATTTACCAGTCGGTTGCCTGATACGCTTTAGAGTGTTTCGTGACTGTGATGTCTTTAAGCAAATCTAGTCAATGTAAAAAGTGAAATCATACGTCTCTTTCTCTTAACGATAAACTATGCGTAATAGAAAAACTTGAAAAGGGGCATCAGTGGAAAGCATTTGTGCGCAATATGCCAATGCCAAACAGTCTCGGACTTGAGAAATAAAAAAGATGATATAAGAAAGTTTGTCTTTAAATTTAATGTAGAAACGGAAACAAGTGGTGTAAAAAGGATGCAGTTGCCTCTTGATCAGTCCCTTGATGATACAATTTACAAATGGTATTGTCGACTCCGTTCATCTGGATTGGCAGTCCGTGGAGTTGAAATTCAAGCTGCAGCAGAAATATTAGCTACACAGTCAAGCGTCTATACAAAAAGAAGCTTTTACATGAAATGTGTTTTGTTCCACCTAGTTGTACAGGTTTTCCGTCCTCTCTATAGCTCAATTATTATTATTTTCTTTTTAGGATAAAGTTAAAAAATGAAAAAAGTAATTAAAATATTCTAATTATTTAATAGTGGCTTTTTTGATATATTAATATATTGATACAACTTACTTGTTAAATGTATTGATATCCCTACATCTGTAATTGAACCATATTAATCAGAATTATTAAAAATTATTTTAAATGTTTTAAAACATTATTGTAATAATAAAACTTTAAGCAACCAATTCTAAAATCAGTATCTTAAAATTGTCAATAATCGAAACCAGAAAGGGTTGACCCTCCACTAAATTTGTTTTGAATTACACTATATTTATGTGGTTAAACTTGAAAAAATTGCATAGAGAGAAAAATTGTTCATTTAGATTTCTTTAAAATTAAATATATAAAAAACCCAGCACAGGGGGGTCGCGGCACAGTTGTGACGTGATATAGTTGGATCAAGTATAATGATATCTGACAGTGATTAAAATCACTATCAAAAATAAACGCTTCGATGCAAATCTTTAGATAGTGTTTAATTTTAAAAAAATTGGTGTTTTATTCCAAAAGCTACTTGATCTGCTGGTTCCTTAATATCTCGATTAAGATAAAGTATGTCGAATGAAAAAGGGTTTATTAAAAAATATTATTTCTCATAAAAAAATTGTGTGGATCCATAAACTTTTCAATAAGTTATAGCATTATAAAGTTAAATATTATATAAATAATAAAATCGAGAATTTTCACACGAAAATAGCATTCGGTAGCCATTTTCGCCGTGAAGAAAAGTTCAGAGGTCAATTTTTTTTTCAAATTAAAGTATATTACATTAGCTTTAATTTAAGATATATATAAAAGTGTCAGACCTTCCGGAACATTTTCAAAAGTTATGTTGTAAAAGTACATTTTTTGTGAAAAAGTTGTCATTTTAAATCCCCCCCTGTGGGCAGAAAAAAAGTCAAATTTACAAAAAAATATACCAAATGATAAGTAAAGACATCAAGCATCTATATAAAAAAAAATTATATTGATATGTTCATTTTTGAAAAAGTTACGGCAGTTTTTAGTAAAAAAAATTGAAAAAATTTCAAAAATTAGCGATTTTTAAATTTGTAATTTTTTTGGAGGTTTCCCCCATTTAAATATTTTTTAATACTATTCGATAGTTTAAAATATTCGAAAATGCCCATCACTAGTAAAGACTACAAGGCGAGCAATTACTAATTGTACGGCTGCCGATTACTAGAAGCGCGAGACAAGTGTATTGTTTACGTACAGAAAAGGTTGTGTCGCTCACTAAGGAAGTAACGACGGCATGAACACGTTCAAACAGGTCATACACGAGTGCCACATTCTACCCAACAGGCATAAACAAAATCTTTACTGAATTAAATACAATAAAAAATATGTATGTTTCCCCCCAAAAAAAATAAAGTAGGCACACCTATAAGACACAATAAATGAAGTAAAAACATATTTTACAACAAATGAATAAGTATAATTAACAAAAGTAAAAAAAAAAAATAACATTGTTTCAATAGAAATTTAGTGGCTAGTGTTAAAAAAATTATCTTAAGATTATATTTATGTACACGTTTGAATATCCTCATGCGTACTTCAATATTATAATTATAAGTGTAATATGTACACAAATATGATATAATAGATTTTTGCAAGAACCCAAATTAGAACCGGTCCTTTTAACTTGATAATTTAATTAAAAGATGTTTAAGTATTTCTTCGAAACGGTATCTCTATTTTCATTTTAAAAACTTCTATAAAATCAGTTCCCAAAAACTCAAAGGTTTCAACCGCTGAAAACATTGGTATAAGCTTTCATACTATACCGGTTACATAAATTCATTTTTATCTCAGACGCCAAAAATCTAATGATAACTATATTTATTAATGTTGTTTCAACTAGATACTCAATCATTTAAATTTCATTGCAGTAAATTGAAGGTTGAAGAATGAGTTAAAAATAACTCTAAATCTAATAAATAATCCCATATAAAAATTTTTTAAATAATGTTACAAAACATTTTTATATCACTATTAAAAAAAAATTCTATCGATGATTATTCAATATTGTTTTGATATCTCTGTAAAATCCTTCTATTAAAACTTAAATATGTCTATATTACAATATAATTTTTTTCACACAAAAAAATTGATATTTCTAAACATATGAAATTAATAAAATTATATTTTTATTAAAATTTTTAATTGATTTACTTGTCCATAACTCTTGGTTTGATATTTTGCTGACTGACGGTTTTATAAAATAAAAACAAAAAAATAAACAATACGTGTGTAATAAACGCATTGTACACTATTTTATAAAAATTAATCAAAAGAATATACACTAAGTTAAAAATTAGGTGACGTGATTCAATTCAAAAATTAATATCTAAAATGTAATTATATACATTTATTCAACCATGATCAAATAAACATATTGTTAAACGTAATTTTTCATTTCATACTATTTTTCTTAACATAAAAAATTTCTATATTTTCATAATAATATTTTAAAAAGTATAATATACTACCATGCTGAAAAAAACAATTTTTTTTAATTGTATTTATATCAACAAATATTTATTGATATTACTAAAACTTTTTTTTTTAGTGAATATCTTATTCGATTTAATAGTTTGTGTAAACATATTTGACATTAAATACAAATTTTTACTAAAACTATTTTCAAATTATGAAATAATAAATATTAATACTTATGTAGTAAAGGCCATTTTCACCACGAAAACAAAATGAAGGTCGAATTTTTTTTTCCACAATTAAGTATATTACATTAGCTTTAATTTAAGATATCTATAAAAGTGTCAGTATTTCCGGAACACTTTCAAAATTTAATTTTTTTTGAAAAACATGTCATTTTGAATCACCCCTATGGGCTGATAAAAGATTAGATTTATAAAAAATATATACTAATAGATAGGTAAATACCTCATATATCTATAGAAAAAAATTATATTAATTTGATTATTTTTAAAAAAGTTATGGCAGTTTTNAAAAAAAAAATACATCGTAGTAAAATTAATATCTTCTCAGTTCGAATCGAAGCTAAAATAAATATGATTATCATATAAAAATAAATCATTTAAAAAAAAAATTAAATTATCATTGGGTAGAAATACTAATTTACTAAACATGAACTTGAACCATATTATCATTGTTAAAATTTAAGTACCAAAAAATGAATAAGTATATAATCAATTTGATATTTTTTTAAGCATATAACTAAATATTGATCATTAAAATAAAAGTATATTTAGTATTATGATATATAAAACGCGTAAAAAAATATCTCAAGGTATGTAATTATTTAGATACGCAACAAATTACATAAAATTGTTAATACAATAGTTAATAAAATAGTTTTCATCTAAATTTTTGGTATTATAATAAAAATAATAATAATAATTTACACCTCATAAATTTTTTTTAGGTAGAAAATTGTTTATAAATAAAAATATTAAAATATATCACAAATTTATGTATTTACTTATTATTATTTTCATTTCTATTTTCTACTGCAACCTTTAAAATAATAATATGCGTATTGTGTTTTATTTTATTATATTTAATTGGACAATTTTTTATACCTAAACTAGTGGTATTATATTTAAAGTCGCTCCTACAAGCCGCCACTGTCATTTTTTAATAATCAGTAATTATGTCAAAACTTAAAAATGATAGAAAAAGTCTAATTTCAGATTTTAAAACAGTGCGAAAAGTTTATTTTGAAAAGTATATTTTTGATTCCTATAAAAGTTCATTTTAGACTAATATATTTATTCGTTAGTAAAAAAAGTTTTTTTTTATAAAGTATTGCATAAAGCCCCTTTTTTTTGTACATGTTTGTCATAGAAGTAACAAAATATATTACAATATCATTTTTTAGTATTTCTACGTCAAAATTACAATATTAAATATGCATTTTATACTATATTTCATTGCTATAAAAATTATTATTCATATTAATTTTAAATCTAAGAACTGTTAATGAGGATATAATTAAGAAAATAAGAGTTAATATTGCTTTTGTAATTATGCATACGTTTCTTAGAATTAAAAACTATTTACAGATTTGCACCGGAGCTTTTTTTATGAAAGTGATTTTATTCACTGTCAGACATCATCTATATTTAACCCAACTGTGCCACTTCGATTTTTTTATTATAATCCACACAATTGCTATCAGAATAAATATAATTTTTTTTTGATTATCAATAGTTACATATTAGTTTTGAATTATTAACTATGTAATATTTTTTAAGTTCATCCCTTATGCCTTATAAAGTTGTCAACTTTGTTTTATTAAATGGAAACATATATTTTGAATTTAATAAATTGTTTGAATTTTAGCTTCGATGCGAAGCGGAGAAGGTATTAATTTTACTATGATGTGTTTTTTTTTTTTTTTTTTTTTTTTT
>NW_026099800.1:1532-5990 GCF_025091365.1 Daktulosphaira vitifoliae | reverse complement strand
GTCAAAAGATCACAAATCGTATCTAGTTGAAGACATTACCCTTAAAAATTGAAAAAAATTCCCTCGTTCCCCGCAAATGGGGGAAATATCCAAAAAAATTACAAATTTAAAAATCGCTAATTTTCGAAATTTTTTCACTTTTTTTTCTTAAAACTTCCATAACTTTTTGAAAAATCAACAAATCAACATAATTTTTTTTTATACTAAAACCTTAGATATTTACCTTTCATTTGATATCATTTTTTTGAAAATCTATCACTTAACCTGCGATTTAGGGGGGATTTAATATGGCAACTTTTTTACAAAAATTAATTTTTTCAACTTAATTTTTGAAAATGTTCCGGAAAGACTGCGTCCTTTAAACATATATCAAATTAAAGCTTATTTTATGTACTACAAAATGAAAAAAAAAAATTTGTCCCGACACTTTTTTTTCTACATTTAAACGGCTGCCGTAGTTAAAAAAACACTATTTTTGTGTTAAAATTTTCGATTTTCGATTTTAAATTTTCAACTTAAAAATGCTATAACTTTTTGAAAAATGTATATATCAGCACAAATTTTTTTTTTCTAAATACATTATAAGTACATCTTTCATTTGACATACTTTTTATTAAAATTGGACAATTTCCCCTTATATAGGGGGCGTTCAAAACTTAAAATATTGTAAAAAACATAGATCTTTTTCAACTGAACTTTTGAAAATGTTCCGGAAATACTGCGTCCTTTAAACATATATAAAATTAAAGCTTAATATATGTACTATAAAATAAAAAAAAAAAATTTGTCCCGACGATCTATCTTCTATGTTCAAATGGCTATCGAAAATTAAAAAAAAATGTAATGTTTGCGAAATTATGGGTTTTGTATTTTATTTTAATAGAAGTTGATGTTGCTTTTGCAATTATCCATCAATTTTTTAAAATTAAACACTATCTACAGATTTGCATCGAAGCGTTTCTTATGATAGTGATTTTAATCACTGTCAGATTAAATCTATACTGGATCCAACTATGCAATGTCTCCACTATGCCGTGACCCCACTGTGCTACCGTTTTTAATTTAATAGTTAATGATATTTGAACTTTTAATATAACTTAATTCGTTAATTAGATATACAATTTTAAATATTTAAGTTAATATACATGTATTATACAAGGGGAATTAAAAATACAGGTAGCTAATTGATTTTTTTATGACATCGCTACCACAGTCACGGAGTTTTTATTGTCAATTGAGACTTTATTAACAGATATACTTTGAAGCAAGAAACATTGTTATGAGCTTATGAATACACCAACTGGCAATATAGAAGCATATTTATTTTTTCTAAGGTTATTTTAACGATTATGATTTATTTTCTACTGAATTTCAGTTTAGTACTATCATGTCTTAGAACATTTATTACCATGTTATCATCACTTATATAACATGTTGTTTTCATTTTTTCGAAAAAAAACTTTCATTTCATGTTTTTTTGTCTCTGAGGAAGACTTTATAATAAGTAGATATCACATATACAGAGTGATTAAAAGCTGTATTGCACTAGTGTATTCAAACAGAAGTTTTTCTATCTTACACTTCTTACAATCAAATTGTTAAGTTTGTCCATTACGATTAGTTTGTGTACAAATAAATCAACCAAACTCATGTTACTTGCGATTTAGTAACTCTTACAAATAGGAATGTTATAGTGGAAGAATTGTATCGATACTTTTACTTGGTATTAAATTGACTATATTTATCGAAAAAGTAATAATAACTAAAGAAATCTACGATATTTACTTATAGCAATCTTCTTTTTTTTCCTCGTCTCTATCTCAACTACTTGGGTCTACTTTAAAGCAGAACCTTAATTTACACCTACTTTTGCCCTGATATCCTGTTTCACCAAACATACTTTTTATCCTTTTCGCCTTCGTACATATTCTCATAAACATCAATATACGTTTTTAAAACTCCTTTTCTCATTAACTGGCATTTTAAAACTTCTCTGGACTCTGTCATACATCTTCTTAAAATCTATGAACACAATGCAAAGCTTTTTCAATTTCTACTTATACTTTTCTATTACCTGTCTCACACAAAATAACTGCTCCATCGTTGACTTTCTAGACAAAAAACCAAACTGATTTTTTGTTACCGATGTATGCACTTCTTATTATCTTTTATATTATCATTTTCCAAATCTTCGTACTCTAACTTAAAAGTTTTTTGCCTTATTTAATTTTCACATTCATGGACGCTTCTGTAATAAACAAAAAAAAAAAGAAGAAGAAAGGAGAGGAGTGAACAGTTGAACGGAATAGTCATATCTTGCCTTATTTCTATTTCTTTTTTGTTATGTGAAGTTTTAAGGAATAAAGCATGCAAGATATGGTGAAGAGTAAATAAAGTAGGCGATATAAGTGATTAAAACAAATGACACGTCCCGTTTATTACTTTAACAAAAAAAATTTTTATATAAAAAACTGATGTACGTACAAAGTATTAATAACTATAATATAGGGAGCCAATTTTTTTTTTTAATAAAATTTTATTCAGAATTAATTGATGTATGATAGACAACAAAAAATTTTTCCTAGACCTGTGTTATTAATTAATTAATAAAAAAAACATAAATAATGTTCAAACAACATATATTGTTTATTAAAAAAGTATAATTTAAGCTTAAAAAAAAGGTGATGTATATTTATATCACATAAAATTTGGTGTATGTAAATATAATTATGCAATGCCATATTTAATAGACTATGTAGGTGTGTTACCAACTAACACCAACCAATAAAGTTTCTATTCATTTCAAGTAGGATTAACTTTCATATAATATTGATTATTAAATGTTTTCTAGGATATGTAAAAAACCTAAATGTGGCAAAGTAAATTATATAATAATATTTTTGGAATATTAGTTAGAAAGAATACAGATTAAAAAAATTATTTTTTAATCTATTAACAATAGTAAAGGTATAAAATGCTTGGTATAACATCATCTCCATATTTAGAATTGTAGAAAATATTTCGATCATTAACTTCTAATGCTTTAATCAGATCACAAACTTTACTTATTTCTTTTTTATCCTTATACAATTGTTTTTCTGAAATAAAATAAAATTATAAATAAATTGTGTTTAGTCATACAATAACCTCATGGTAAAACAACTCATATTAACATTTTTAAATAAATTCAATAGATTTATTTTAAACTATTTATTAGGTATTCTTTTAAATTTTAACACTACCAATACCTTCCGAATAAAGATTTTATTGATCTAAAAATAATGTTTTGAATATTTTTACGTAACTATTAGCACTTTAATTTTTCTTCAAATTGATTCTAAAAATCAATTATACAAAGAAATATTAAGATAATTTTTTTTTTTTTAATTTATATTTAATGTTTAGTAAAAATGAAAAATATGATATTTGAATAAATTAGCCACGTTTATAAAATACAATTAAGTCAAATTTGTAAAATTCTTTTAATTTGCATAAAAATTATATGTTACTTAGCTTTGATGCAAAACAGTATTAATATTATTATAATGTGTTAAAATTTTAATTTTTTTATGTATATCACAATTTTTTCATCTTTCCCAACCGATATTTTCCAATGATAAGTCAAAAGTTCACAAAACGTATCAAGTTGAAAACATTGCCCTTAAAATTTCAAAAAACTTTCTTCTTTCCCAGTAAATAAGGAAATCCCCTTACGTATTCCGATTTTTTAAATCTAAAATTTTGATTTTTTTAACAATTTTTTCTTTTAACTAATAATATTAAAAAATAGATTATTTATACAAATATCTTATGTATACAGAGTGATTTTTAACACGCTTATATTAGTTTCACATGTATGTTGTAGGTTGTTTGTATGTTGTAAGTTTGTAACTCCACGCGGCACTGGTTATTATGTCGCGTATGCCGTCGTCTATGACCTTGAGACTAGACCGTCGTAACGCATACACCCCACCCCGCTCACCAGTCGGCGTAAACACTATTTTTTTCTGTATAATTTTGAGTAAACGCCGCGGTGCAAAGTCCAGCAAGTGCTGCACGGCCGACGACGTACCGCCGCTAATGATACCGTAGTATTCTTCCTGTTGTCAAAGTGGCAACGTCAATAAACCGATCTCCACTCGCGCACCGTCGCCATCAACGCTGCTAACCTTTTGACGCCCGAGGATCACGCTGGACATCGCGTCGTCAACGCCAACGAAAGTGCCACGATATTATGCGAAGATTATATATTCTTACCATCGCCGCTAATATTAATATATATATACATATATATATTATTATTTATATATACGTATATGTTAATATTCATTTATATATCCCTACAGCCGACGCCGCTGCCGCCATATATGCCTCGCGCCCCGCCCGCCAACAAAACACAGCTATACCTCGTGCATGATACGTTTACGTACTTAAGTCGCTTTACATGTATATATATAT
>NW_026099800.1:983-1157 GCF_025091365.1 Daktulosphaira vitifoliae | reverse complement strand
GGGATTGTAAATACAGGTAGCTAATTGATTTTTTATGACATCGATATTAGCAGGTACACAGCATTGTTATTATCAATGATAGCAAAACACATTGTAATGAGTTTATAAATACACTAACTGACAATACAGAAAGTATATCTATTGATAATCATAATTGATAATAAACAATCCGTG
>NW_026099800.1:0-585 GCF_025091365.1 Daktulosphaira vitifoliae | reverse complement strand
TGTGTAACTAAAGATAATAAAAAAAAAAAATGTTTAAATTATTATTATTCTGCAAGTAATTGAGTGGGTTATGATAAAAAAATCACTCTGTATAGGGTATTTATTCCGATTACAAAGGATGATTCCCGTATCGTCATTTAACGTCACTACCTCCACGTTGCGCGCCTGCTGCTTTCCTTGGATGTGGTAGCCGTTTCTTAGACTCCCTCTCCGGAATCGAACCCTTATTTCCCGTTACCCGTTACAACCATGATATTGATATTAACTATTATCATAACATGTAACTAAAAAGTGAAAAATAAATATAGTTTAAAAAAACAAAAAAACACGCTTTTAAAGAACATCGAACTAAAAAGTTAATAATAATTTTTAGTTCGATGTTCTTTAAAAGCGTGTTTTTTAGTTTTTTTAAACTATATTTTTTTATCATAACCCACTAAATTACTTACAGAATAATAATAATTTAAACATTTTTTTTTATGATTATCTTTAGTTACACATTATTCTTGAATTATTAGCTATGAAATAATTTTTAAGTTCATCCCTTATGCTTGGTAAGGGTGTCAACTTTGTTTTTTTAAATGG
>NW_026099799.1:17068-19503 GCF_025091365.1 Daktulosphaira vitifoliae | reverse complement strand
ATAACTACAATTTACAACCTTTACTTTTTACTTTCATAGCCAACTCTCCAGACTACGTTCTCTGCTGTACTTAAGTAAGTTGATATTTCGTTTCGCATTGTTTCTCTTATACCAATCATTCAAACNGTTTCTCTTATACCAATCATTCAAATAATGGCCCACAAAGTTGTACGTCAAATGATGGCTGTTGTATTCATCATATTTGAACTTGTGATGCGTTTTAATGTGGACATCATTACTAATGTCATTATTCATTTTATCATTGTTATGTTTGCCATTAACATGGAAATTATAAAGAATAAAACGTCATCCAAAAAGCGTAAAGCTCAAGACAAGGACCGTGTGTTACGTTTTGTCGGCAACTACTTGACTACCATGATCCATTTTCCTGAAAATCTGTGGACACTTTTCTACAAGTCGGGACAGTATCAGGAAATTTATAAGTATTCAGGACCTGATGTATTTGCTCATAGTCGAACCAAAATACGAGACAACATTGATTGTCAGTACTTCAGACATGCTGATCTGGAGATCGATTTGTGTAACATTCAAGAATATCCAGACTTGGTGTGGCTGGTTGACGTGTACGCCTCCATAAGACAACCTCGCCTTGAACCGCGGCCGAGGTTTTTTAATCAAACTTTTATGATTAAACGTGTAAAACCACATTGTTTTAAAGTACTTGCGACTACTATCAAGTACCACAAAACATTTCACACATAGTTGGGTAAACTTCGTTTAAATTGATCAATAATAAATCTACATACATTTACTTTATATTTTTTTTTGAGAAACGTATAATTGTGTTTTTTATTAGTGTCTGGCGATTGAATTTTTATTAAGAAATTTTCAGCTAATTGTAATTTATTTGAAACAATAACACTCGATTTAAAATATTTTGTATTTTTTAGAAATTGAAAATTTAAACCATTAAACATGGATGTCATATGTCTGCGTTCAATTATACTTATTTGCCTCAATATTTTTCAATAATTAACAGATTCGATATGACTACCAAAAGTAGCTTAAAATTTATGTTGTCTAAATAAAAAATTTAATTGGTCAGTTGACAAAAATACGTTATGATATAAAATATAAAAAAATTAAATATCTTGTTAATTTAACTTATATATAATGTTCTAGGAATACACATGTCAAATTTGGAATAACGCAACAACAAAATAATCTCTGGTATACAACATATTAATGTAAGCAACATTCGAATGCTTACAAAATTATTTCATTTATTGTTTTATGATTTTACTTTATTTGCAGTTTATCTTAAAGAATTTTGTTCTATACATTTTATATTATATACTTTAATTGATTAAATTCATATAATTATAAATATCTATTTCTAATTGTTGATAATTAAATATAATTATATACGAATATATTATTTTATTATTGTTTTATAAATAATTGACGTATTGTAAAAGATAATGAAATTCAGTTTAGAAATAAAATAAAAAACCCAACCCAGCACAGGGGGGTCGCGGCACAGTGGTGACGTGGCATAGTTGGATCAAGTATAATGATATCTGACAGTGATTAAAATCACTATAAAAAAAAAACGCTTCGATGCAAATCTTTAGATAGTGTTTAATTTTAAAAAATTGGTGGATTATTCCAGAAGCAACATAATCTGCTAGTTCGTTATTAATATCCTGATTCAGATAAAGTATATCGAATGAAAAAGGGATTATTCAAATTATTGTTTCTCATAAAAAAATTATGTTAATCCATACACTTTTCAATAAGTTATAGCATTATAAAGTTAAAAATTAAAAATTAAAATCGAAAATTTTCACACAAAAATAGCAATCGGTAGCCATTTTCACCGTGAAANAAAAATAGCAATCGGTAGCCATTTTTACCGTGAAAATAAAATAAAGTCCGAAATTTTTTTTTTGCATAATAAAGTACATTACATTAGCTTTAATTTAAGATATATATAAAAGTGTCAGACTTTCCAGAACACTTTCAAAAATTATNTTTAAGATATATATAAAAGTGTCAGACTTTCCGGAACACTTTCAAAAATTATGTTGAAAAAGTAAATTTTTTCTGAAAAAGTTGACATTTTAAATCCCCTATTGTGGGCAGGTTAAGGGTTAAATTTATGAAAAAAATATACCAAATGAAAGGTAATAATATTATGCATCTATATAAAAAAGAATTATAATTATATGTTCATTTTTGAAAAAGTTATGGCATTTTTAAGTAAAAATAATTGAAAAAATTTCGAAAATTAGCGATTTTTAAATTTGTAATTTTTTTGGAGGTTTCCCCAATTTACGGGGAACGGGGGAATTTTTTTCAATTTTTGAGGGTAATGTCTTCGACTAGATACGATTTGTGATCTTTTGACGTATCATTGAAAGAAATCGGTTCGGTGAGAGCTGAGAAAAAGTGGTAACAGACACAAAAAAAAA
>NW_026099799.1:0-17051 GCF_025091365.1 Daktulosphaira vitifoliae | reverse complement strand
AAAAAAAAAAAAAAAAAAAAAAAAAAAAAATAACACATCTTAGTAAAACCAATACCTTCTCAGCTTCGCATCGAAGCTAAAAGTTATTAAAGTTGAATAAATGTATCGTCAAAATTCAATTCCGAAAAACAGCTGTTTCATTAATACGTGTAAGCAAATAGATGTATACTAATCCTAATTGAAAACATACTTAACACGATTTAAATTTATAATATACATGTAATTTATACCATGAAAGTAAATAGTTGGTCATACCTGTACAATTTTACATATTGGTACCGTTTTTGTACACATGCAATTTTTATATTTCACTGTTTCTCGAATACTCCAACCCGATACGTATGGAAATTCCAAACAAATTATGATTGTCTTATTTGAAATGCAGTGCGTATAGAAATGATCTATTGTATGTGGGTGTTTTTTGAAATTAAGTATTTAATTTTAAACAGTTACTCAATTATTTACTGTGAGTGGTGAATACCGCTTCTAATATACTCCAATTTTAACTGTTCAATTTACAAAAAAAAAACTAGCTACCATAACTTAAGAATGTAGCAATACTTTTTTAGAGTACCCAGTCTCCATTAATAAAGCATAACAACTAACTTTGGCGTTTTTTTCGTCAAATAAAGAGCTGTGTTCATTTGTTTTTATAATCTGTGTATTATCAAGCGTTTTTCACTTGCACGAGGCTCAGTTCTACAAGTAGGTTATACAGTACGCTAGGTAATTTTTTATTATTTTCCTGATTTATTATAAAATCCCTTAACGAATGCAAGAAAAAGTATTACAGAACAATAAAACATTTGATTTACTTTGTACTTTTGTGCAAATATCTTTGAAATTATCGATGAAGTATAAAAAAACATCTGCCCGGTCCCATTGCTCAGTTTCCCAATTGTTTAAACAACGAAAAAAAATACAACTGATACAAACGGCCGGATGTGAGTGTATGCTATGTACCGAACGAGAAAAGTCCATAAAATGAGACTAATTTCAAAACCAATAAGGTTGCAGCTGTCATACGCGTCTCATAAACGTAAAATAATTTAGTATTATAATAACCATGACATTTTTTTAACGACTTGTGTTTGTTTTCGTTTAAAAACCCGATTTATCTTTCTTGTTAGTTAATTGGACTTGTAATAACATCTTTGAAAAGTCTTTTTTTACCTTGGTAAACTAATAAATATCGATACGGTTCATCTCTTTTTTAGATAGTCAAAACTGTAATTATATTTTTATTGGTCTAAAAAGAGTAGTGCTACATTTTACCGTATTGCTCATAATAATAACCTTTAATGGTGTTTATACGCGAACGTCTAAGTCCCCAAGGACCTATGGTCGTATCCAACGTTATGTTGGATATGATGCAACAATGTGAACTTGATTTTTGTTGTTTTCGGCAACAAAAAAATGGTTTCGTACCTGTCGGTGGTAGACGCACGCGCGTCCTTATGTTATTAATCCTTCGGGGTCGAATTGCAATTATTATTGATTGTTCGTGTTTAGGTAAACTTGACTGACACGGGCGAGCCGACGCAAACTTGGCAGAAAAAAACCCTAGGAAAGTAATTGTAATGACGAAAAGTGGGGGCGATTTTTGCTTAGGAACCATGTTGCCCGAGCACAATAAGACCGTAATTACCGTAGTAGAAGAGCACCCCGCAATTTGATGCGTTTCCGATCCGAGTTTGTATTATCTTTTTTTTTCTGTTCAAACCAGACGATGGTTTTTAACTACAATGTATATATCGGTCGACGTACGGTATCTGCACTCCTATCCGGACGAGCGATTCGAAAAAAAAAATAATAATTATACGTGGGGAGGCGGCGATCGAGACAAAAGTATATAATAACGTCGTTGTATTATTGTTGTTTTCTTTGCTTTTCATGAAACACAGGAAACTGGCAACGATTCGCATTTTCGATATACAGTTGTTTGTACACGTAGCACAGAGTATACGAATGTTCGAAAAAAAGTTATCTAAGACGTGTGTGCGTCGGTCGTAGTAAAGTCATTGACAAGACCCAAGAATCGGTTCATTGTTTTCGACCGCCAATTGTCGCTCGAGTCAATGCACAACAGTCCGTTGTTTCGAGTGTGTATGTGACTGTAGGACAAAGCAAGAAAACCACAAACCGGAAATGCATAGAAATATTATATGGTAGACCGAAATTAAAAAAAATAGTTTCACTGTATCCTTTATTTTAGATCCAACACTTCTTTGTTGATTTAACCAAACCACTGCGAGACGACCAAATTCTTTCGCTGATGACAAAACAATAACCGATGGACAAATGCGGTTTAGGAAGACGGCTCAATAGGTTTCCACGGCGAGACCCTCGGAATATTTTTTAATAAACGGGAGGGCGCAAGATGTCTACAGTACCTAGTTGTCTTTATCACGCGATATTAGTGCGTTAGTGCGCTGGTGTCATTTCAATAGAATGGTCTTTGAATGGATATGCGCATAGGTAACTTCAGACGTGCCACCGATAAACGCCTCTCCACTGTCGAGTGTAAAATCTCGTCTTTGTATGATTTTATCCAAATAGTTGTCAGGATAGGAGTATAATGTGCGGTCATAGAGTTTTTATCTGAATCGCCTTGGCCGCGCACACAACGGCAGTAAATCAAAGTCAGCGTTAATCTATAAACTACTACTCGTCGTTTAAAAATAATGTGCGCGTTTAGGGGGATTTAATGGGCTGTTGGGGAACGGGGTTTACAGAAAAATTCGAGCATGTCATTCCGACGGCGTCATCCCTCTCGGTTCGACCAACACACGAAATTACTGTTTTTGTCGCATACCCGTACCACGTAGAAAACAAATAAATAAGGCAATCCGCCGAATGGCCCTAAATGTCGTTAAGTTTTATTTGTTGGCTACTCGAGTAGCGAGGCGGACGCGTAGAACGGTAATAATTGAATGGCGATACTGACTCCAGGTTTTTATTGATAATTTGTTTTTTTTTTTATAAGATTTATAAGGTGGGCCTGGACGTTACCCATCTCTGTCGATTCCTAAAGGAAAAATAAGTGGGCGTTTATAATAATGTCAGCCCGTTCGCTATAGTTTTATTATGTAGGCGATTTTTTTTTTCGTCCGAATCATTATTACAATTTGTGTATAACTATTTGGTCTATGGCCTCGCGGGCATACTTCGAATCGCATAAATCACATATTTTCATTGCACGTAGTTAATGGAGTTAATTATCTAATAGTCAACTGGTTTTTCAACCAATAAAAATCGGAAATTCAATTTTAAGACGAACGGAGACTTAATTTTGCACGCGCATTCTGTAAAACGTACGAAGAATAAACGCCTTGTTACAGCTGTTGAGACTCGACAGTTCTTTAACAGTTAACATTTATGTGTTCTTCTCGCGTAGAAATGTAAAGAATTCTCTTTTTTTCCGAATCAATGCGACTTGTGAATATTTACAATATCTCGACACATAACAAACAACAGAATTCGTCTCCACACGTTGATTTTCTTTTAAGCGAATACTGCTAAGCGGTCTGCAGAAAATCTTACACAAGACAATTGGATACGACCGGGAATCGATTGGAATCGGCGGAACGGCTTGAGGGTAGTTTCGCACAAAACGTACAGCACACAACTGTGCCGTACTGTGGCAAAAACCAGGTGTGAAAAAGAGATAAACTATCAGTATGGTCGTTGCCATAATGACCGTGGAAAGGCCAAGGTAATGTTAAACGCAACGAGATCTTTTCCTCTCTCTCGAAATGAAACAGTATAATGTCTTTTTAACGAGGAATTCGTCTGTAGTTCGAACACGGCCGCGGTCACCCCCGTCTTACGCGAGTAATACCGTACTACAATGCACATAGCCCGCATATTATAAATGCTGTTGTATGCCGGCTGTGCGGTGTTGGCTGTTTAACGTTAATATGTTTTATACCCGAAAAAAGTGTCGTTTACCGACGATTAGTCATGACACGTTTCTGTGTATGCATCTGCTACTGCTTTGCTGCCGTCACCGCACCGCCCTCCGACCCAAACAGTCCAAAAACGTGTGAACTCGCACCCGGTAGTCCATGTCTAATCAACGTACTCGGACGAAAATGCGCACAAGAGCCGCAGGATAGAGGAGAGGCAGCTTATTTTTTTGTTTTACGAAAACGCGTCTAATTACTGGAATAGGCCTATATCACATATATAGTCCAGCGCATGTCATAACTCGTCAAATGCACCTGCCATAATAATAATAGTAATATCCAAACACCTCTCCAGGCACGGCTTTGTTTTCGCCGGGAGTCTTTAACACCACCGTAACCATTGTTTTCGTTTTACCTTGTTATTACCATTGTCTGGCATACATAAACGCAGTGCAGCTACTGGGAAGGTAATAGACTAGAAATTAGCCGACTAATATTTTCTAAAGCGACGCGAGAAAAATGCCAACACAAAAATAAAACACACGGTTCTAGAAAGACGAGGAGGTTTAGTACGTTGGTGACATTGAAAAAGGATTGCCTATCAAACACCGCCGACCGAGTGTCACGTTTCGTTAATCATCTCGAACTCGGTTATTGGTTATTCTCGCAACGGTCCACCAGTCCATATAAATTACCTCGGTCACGCCTATTATCGACTGCAAATTGATTTGGTCGCATGGTGTAAACAACAATACACCAACAAACGAAGTAAAAAAAATAACAAAAATACACAACGGTGTTCACTTGTTGTGTCCCGTACTGACCACCTCGTAGGATATAATTGTGCGTAAAAGTGTTCTAACGTTGAGTAATAAGCATAATAATAGTAATGGTGTACGCGTTGAAAGATGAGGCCGAAATGCCCAAGACGAAACGTCTCTTCGACACACACACCAAAGCAACAACAGAATCTAGCACGGCTATTTGCACGTGGGCACACCCGACGTCTAGGTGTTAAGGAACGATGTCATTTTTTATATTATCATTACTATTATTATTGTGTAGTGCACGTAGGCGAACGAAATCGGAGTGGCCGGCGAACTATCGCGGGAAGTGTGTGTTTGATGGACATTCCTATTATTGCTGTGCAGCACGGGGCGTCCAACCCTTGGGGGGTCTAAACTGGTTCTCGGATCTCACGTACTTAAAAAGAAATCAGGATTTTTCTGTCTCTATGTTTTACACTCTCGATCCAGACCCGGCCGTTATATATCATTGGAATATCATGTCTACAACTACCACCCCGCGTTTTTTCTCTTCGGTCGCCGCACGTCAAGCTAGTCTACCTAGTGGATCTATCAGCGGACATATTTTATGAGCTTTGATTGCTATCGTTTTAATATACACACTACCGGCAGCAGATTGAGCTTTTTCAAAAAAATACCATACCGCAGCATATTACGTAAGACCGCGACTGTCAAGTAAACTCGTCAACGTAACACGCGAATTTCATTAATACCATATGGCAATTCAAACATCTGAAAATTATTTCCGTACAAATTGTCCTCGTCACAGCCCTCCTCCATTTACACTGCGTATTAACGACAACAGGACTGCAACAACTTCTCGTTGACTGGTAATAAAGAGGAAAAATGTTAAGCAGATTAAATTATACTTCACGACATGACGCGATCATGTCCAAAATTAAAAGAACACTACACGGATAAGTCCCAAATGTAAACACG
This sequence comes from Daktulosphaira vitifoliae, assembly GCF_025091365.1. NCBI lineage: Eukaryota > Metazoa > Arthropoda > Insecta > Hemiptera > Phylloxeridae > Daktulosphaira > Daktulosphaira vitifoliae. The sequence goes on along the minus strand of NW_026099799.1, from coordinate 11,398 downwards.
ATGACGAATAACTTTATTACTCGTGTATTTGTGTATGGTGAACTCGATAACAAAGGCGAATGAAACTTTACGACCGTCGCACGCAAATAAGTCACTCGCATTGTAGTCTCTCTCGTATGGATTCAATTAGGCACACGATTGTTAACGAGGAGTTGCTGGATCAATAACAATAACGACTAGTACAAGATCATCGCTCGAGGATTGACAAATGTCCGGAGCAGAAGAAACATACGAACATGGCAAAACAAAAATAACTTATGCACATGATCAAACGCAAAAAAAAAAAAAACAGCGCATTGAACAAAACAAAAAAAAAAGAATCGAATCTCACGTTGTCAGCCACCATGAAACACGATCGCAGTGCACACACAGACAAACTGTTGTGAGCACAACAAATAATGCACAATGCAATAATAAAATATATAATATGTGTATCGATAGGCGCATGCAAACAATGGTCACATGTAAAAGGACGAAGCGATGCAAAACATACGTGTATGTAGAAACGGACGAGCCCAATAGGTAGACGACCGATTTGCCTATGTACATAAATAGGAAGCACCGCAGGGGAGGAAAACCGAACTTGCATTCGAAAATCCATAAGCAGAAGAGCCACGGACGTGGTGTGTCCATTTACTTTTCTGCATATTTTACTACTGGCCACATAATACACGTGCAATAACTATCATCTGGTTTGTGTTAGGAGAGCAGTGCGCCGCATATGAAAAGTTATCGTTCGACCGTCGCGTTTTCCTTTGCCGGCGATAAAGACGAATTCCCAAGACGGAAAGGCCGTGGAAGCCACAGAAGTCATATGATCTAAACGCATTGCATGCGCAGCGAACGCTGTTGCGAATTCGCCAGTAAATAACCAATTGCATAATAGCCAACCACCTTGCGCGATTGTGCTTTCCAAAGAGATACGATCATTTCCATAACCGATGTCTTTGATTGATTACGTGACCCACATACACTGCTGCGGTGCAATACACAAGTACATTGTGTCAGTGGTCGTTGCATATGCCGATGATCAGCAAGTTCGTTTTGTGCACTTAAATATAGTCTCATTGTTTTCATCCGTTACAATCAAACCGACACAGTTAACAACCTGAAAATGTTCTGTACACTTTTTGCAATAGGATGACGCGTTAAGTTTTATGCTGTCTACTTCATGTAAAATGAGAGAAGTCGTTAGCTCGATGGCTATAAATTATTGAGCCGAACAAACTACTTCGTGAATATGAACTTATAGTAACCACCACTTTATACACTCTATGTCATATCTATGCTTGTATTTTGTAAAATATTTATAAATATGCACTTTTATAAGTACATGCACTAAAGTGCATTTTGCCATTATCATATCATACCTTTTAGATGAACTAAATTCAATTAGCCCACCCGAGTTCACGCGTGTTATTAACATTATTATTTGATAAAACTATTAAATTTCCAAGTCCACTTAATCATTTTAAATGTTAATGTTTCTCATTATATGACCAATTCATTTATCACAGCATTAATTAGTTTATTTGCATTTTATTGAACAATATTTAGTTTACTATTAAAATATAGTAACAACAGCAATTGAAATTGAAAACATTTTGTTACTAAAATTATTTATTTACGTAAGGAATTTAACGACGGTAAAAAATATTTTATGTTAGTTTATTAAGACTTGTGGATAAAATTTATACCTATCGATTTAAAAAAGTCGAAACAAAAGGAATGTACTAGAGGATCTTTATTAAATCTTCAGAATACCAAAAAAACGATGGTAATTGTTTCCATGTGAAACCGTGATGGTTCCATTAGCAGTCACGATAAGCTGCGACGTCACCATATATAGGACAGAAAAGTAGATTTTCAGCAGATATTTACAAACAAATGTAACCAGATTTGCATAACTCGATTCGTTATCATCGCGTTACCAAATCACCCTCGTGGAAGAAGAGTATAAATATACTCCTATATATGTATTTATATTATCAATACTGATCGCGTTATGAAACAGCACTGTGCTTTCGAGAGAATCTTTTTATCAATCAGCATTGTATGCGGTGCCGCACATCGTTGGCTATAATATATTATCCGAACAGCTATTGCTCATTCCAATAAATCTCGTTTTATTTATGTTCACAAACGGGTCTATCCGTAAACGTCCAATTCACGAATTGCCAACGGTCATATTGCTTTAACTGCTGCTGCTGCTGCTATTACGCTAACTCCACTCTCCCTTAGTAATGTCAGTGCAAAATAAATACAAACGCAATATCTGCAAAGGGCACGGGATTATCACGACCTAATCATTAGGCAGTGTTCAATAATGGAAACAGCTTGGCATATGTCCCGTATAAAAGTCACCTGGTCCTGTTAAGATATTGTCAAGCACTCGCGGTGTTTTAATTTTGCGTTGTAAAAATTCGTAATGCGATAAATTAAATTTACCGCGTCTTCGGTGGCAGTACATTTCGAGGAGACTTTTTTTTTTATATATATACCTGAAATCTGATACAATTATACAAATACGCACACACAAACTGCTACCGAAACGCCAGACCGCATAACGTTACCAACTTAGGGGAGGTTCGTATGCGGTCCCCACAGTAAATCCTTTTGACGAGCATCCCATCACGATCCATAAATAAACCGTATATTATGTACACTACAAAGATACAAACCGAAATACACCACGTTGTGCTCGGCTGTTATATTTTTTTACTTATGATCNTGTGCTCGGCTGTTATATCTTTTTACTTATGATCCAACAATGAACCCTTCAGTGTTATAATAAATTATATTTGGTGTAACGATGGGAATTAATGTCAGATGACGTTTACCTACACCGGAGAACGGTATTTCAAAGGCACGCGAGCGTTTCTGTCAAGTCTCACGTACCTACCCCCCTCCCCCCCCAAAAAAGGTTGACGCGCTTATGGCAAAAGTTGACCAAGTCAGCTGTGCTGCAACTTGTGAAATGCATCAAATACCTAAGCAATTATTACAAGTCCGAATAGTAAACTGCCGACTAGGACGGGATGAGATCTCCGCGATAAGCGTAAACAGGTCTGCAATATCTGAGCCGTATCTCGAAGCCATACCAATCTAGTGTTGGACAAGACGATATTCTGGCCGTACACGGCTAACGCACACACCGCTGCATCGTTAATGAACCGGTAAAGGCATTCGCGAATGTATCGTCAAGGTCAAGGTCATCGGCCGGCGATTTTCCCATGGCGATCGCGTGTCGTCCGGCAATAAATGGCCATTTGTCGGTAAAATAAAACATTGTTTATCAATATCCGTCCAGGTTCAAATACATTCATAGCGTTTTAATCGACGGCCGATTTCGTTTTTATCCACACTAATTCGTCTTCTCATCATCCGATTTGCGTTTCTCTCATTGGCGCCCTCCGTCACATTATAAATAAGATATTACACTTGTTTTTCACATTAAACGTCCGTCGGTTCGTGACGCCGAGCGTCATAAACATTCGTCGATTGGGTCCGTTATGACTGTTTCTATACTTATGACCATCTCTGGTTTACACGAAGAAGTTTCTAAATCAATTCTCGTTCTCATATCGTTTTTTATTTGATAAAAAAACGTTTGTAATTGCCCCGTCGATATTTCAAACCGATTCTCAGTCAGCTACCGAACAATTGTAACAGAGGTTATTCGATGCATCATACTTTTCTACATGCTCGAATCGCCTAATGTAACACGACCTTATTGAGCCGCCGCTTGCACTTTTTAAGCGACTGGGATAACGTTTTCGACAAACGGTGTAGCTTGTATGTAGATATAGTTCACTGGGTTGTTTAAAATTGAACATATCAGTGGAGTTGCCGTCACAATAATAAATAGGCATGTGTCGGATAGCTTTTAATTAATTGTTTTACCAAATTCTGGTTCAAAAACAACAAATATCGTTAACGGGTACACTCTTACGTGATGTAACATTCAGTCGTAATCAGCATTTCTTAAATGTTCTATGAAAAGATAAACGATCACAAGTAGGGATTTTTTTTATTTATAGAATATATGTATTTGCGACTGACAACAACTATTTTATTTAATAAGCAGTAAGACGCCTTATTTTTGTTTCAAAGTCTTCAAAGACGTTTGTATAGAAATGAACGGACGACAAAAGCTAATAGTCAAAGCTAATGTAATTCTTGATTTATAAAAAAACTTGATATGTACACCTAGCAATTAGACTCGGGCGTTCTCCGTTATACACAGAGAAAGTTGATCGCATGTATCAGTATGTACACAATGTGTCTTGCATAATTTTATGGCAATTAATAAATCACATTGAAAACACTATAAATTATTTAACTATTACAACTACTGTATACACGTATGCAGCTTGTATAAATTTGTAATTTGTATTTACATCAAGTTACAGATTGATGCAAAAAGAATTACTCCGCCAGTGTTTGATAACCGGACGTTTATGTAACAACTAAGCGGCATGGAATCAAACCCGTTGGAAATTTGTACACTAATAACACGGCAAATATCAGATCACCAATAAATTCGGTGTTGAAAAAAAAAAAAAAAAAAATACATGGCAGGTTGGGTTTAAGTGAAATTGTTTAATGACACCCTAACCACTGCTACGCGGTCCATTGACCAAGTTATTTTTCGCGTTCCACTCGTGTAAATAGGTCCTGAAAACTTTCGACGCAGCACTTAAAACTAATAGACCAGTCGTTATCTGCCAACGGTTTTAACGGACAGAAAAAATAGCATAAGTGTAATGTATTTTGTTTTGTTCTCTCTAAAACGCGAGAGAACAAAAATGGTATTGTTACAGCGATGTCACCTTCTCCGCTGTCGTTTCCAACAACGTTTAGTGCAGTGCTGTTTCGCGTTGGGGGAAAACGCTTCCTGCGGCAAAAATTCCTCAGGTCAGCTGCGAACGACATGTCACCACCGCATGCAGCATTGGCTATTTCAACGTGAAATGTCGCTGCCGCCTAATACAGTTGACAGCGCAACTAGTAATGGAAATGCGACTGACCGAAAAAAAAAATAATTTCTACCAAAACGGACGGGCTGACGAACGAAATTCGGAAGTCATGTAAAAAACCGGCGAAACCGGAGGCGGCGGTGGTGGGACATGACAAACGTTGTAATTTTTAATAATTCCTTACTTCTTTTTTGAGGTTTGCATTCGGGTCTCGCTGTAGAATCACGCGCTGACATTGATCGTTTTTACACGAAAACGTCCACAGTTTCTAAAAATGTGTATGGAAAAAAAAATATAATAAAACCCGACCAACGACTACCAAGCGGGCTCACAACGTGTACGATTAACCGACCGTAAGCAAAGTGCCACCTCACATTATTGATGTGATGCTTTTTTGTCGTACTACTCAACCGCGGCTTTCGTGGAATTATCGCGGTCCGATGAAGAGAAGACGTTACACAGATTGTATAAAAATAATTATCTCAATACGCGCTGTTGAGCCCGGTAAAGACATTGAAAACCTTTTAACTAAATAATCTTGTAAACGCACGCGTGTATAGAAGTACCAACAAGTGTTGGCCGCACGAGGAACTTTTTAAGATGCTGTTCATGAGTATATAGCTTTCAGATAAAAATGGATATCTTATTTTCCAAGTTTTAGGAATAGAACTTTTCTAGACGTTTGTACGGTGGTTACTGACTTTTGACAAACGTTTACCATGAAAACAACAAATTTACAAGAGTGACATTTTCGATTTTTAATTTCAATGTACTAACGCTATACGCAAACGGTGAATGAGCGGCCCGCATTCTAAAACATAGTTTAACAAACACAGACTGTTGTTTTCCTAAGATGGGTATCTTCCCTTTAGTTTTTTTAATTGATTGGCGACTGTGTTTTTCACGAGCCCCGGAAGAGGCGTTTCCCCGAGGGAATATCACCTGTTCCTCGGGGGTATGTTGACCCATGGCGTATCCGCGAGCATTAATTGGACTCGACGTCAGCCATCATAACTGGGAGTATGAAAAACGACGACGCAACGACTAACAACAATATGAAATAAATATTATTAGGACAAAAAAGAGCGTCGAAACTGTATTTCACTAGCACACGTTTACCTTATTTTTTATTTTCTTTTAAATAGTTTCCACTGACTGGTGGAAAGATTTATGTTTTGTAAGCAACATAGACAAACTGGTTTGCTCGCGAGTGTGTGCACAGTCCGGAATGATAAATAATTTATTATGGATATTTCTAATCGACCGAATGAATTATCCGAACGGGGTTAAAAAAAAAAACCTATCGTATAATGTAAAATATCTGGTCGTCCTTTTTTTCCTTACAGCATTATAATGATTGCGCGCGTCTAAATTCCAGATATAAATTTAACAGCTATTAATTCAAAAACAGATTACAAGACCCAGATACGCATGGGCGGCGAGTGTAATGAATTATATAAATACTGCGTTATTGACCGATGCACCGTGCAGTTGTCTACGGAATTGGTTTTTTTAGTGTTTTGTCTCTCAGCTCTCCGCCGTCTCGCAAACGCTTTATGTATGAAGTGTGCGTTTCCTCTGTTATTATTGGGCTGGAGCACCACAGAAAGCTTTATCTCGCCGTGGTGGATCCCACTGGTCGAATACAACGAGAGAACGGCGGAATCGAAATCACGTTTTTGTAACACAGACGCAGAAAACATTGTGATGCGCGGTCGGGTTTTCTGGTTCAGTGGGTCTGACTGCTACTGTTCAGCGATAGGTAATTAGGTATAATTTCCAAACCCATCCGCAGTACAAACAAACGTATCGACTTCGTACGAGCGGCGCATTGCGCACATAATTTTTTTTCGAAATCAATTTTTGACACGCACACGCGGATGGACGGCCGCCACTATCGAATCTTCGGAATTGAAACCGCCGATAAAAAAAACACATACCGGTCGATAGATAAAAAGGACGTTGTGTGTACACTTGTAATCAGACGGACTGATATTACTACTGAGAGATTCGGAGGTTCGTGCCGACCCTCAGACGTATGATTAGTGATCACAATTATCCGTTTCGTGTCGTTACAAATTAAAATACGTACAAGTGTATTTCAATTGAATTATTCTGTGGAATTTACAAACGCACATGCATCACGGGTCGCCCGCCGTTTGAGATAACAACGGTCACATTTGTTTTTACTAAATATTAAAGAAAAAAAACTGGACAAACGAGGTATTAGGAGAGTCCGCTGTACGGCGGTGGAATGGTCTCCGAGGGGAAAAACACGACCGTATTGAAATCGTTGACCAAATAAAATAAAATAAACGATAAACGCCGTAAATCTAATCAAATCAAATAGGTTGATTAACCGTGAGAGCAGCTGGCACGTTGACAAAATAAACTTAATTAGCTGTTAATATGCGCAACTAGATTTTAAAGACTCTCAGCGTGTCACATTAATTAAGAATTATTAATAGACATAATTAATAATGCCTACTATAGGCAGCTGACCGTGAAAATCGTTTTATATACAATTCTCCGTGCACATACACAAAGTAAGGCATTCAAACAGAAGTTGACAGAACACAAGATTTTAAATACACACAATTGTCAGCCGAGAGACTTTTTTACACGCCGATCGTATGCTTCTCATTCGGTCGAAAAGGATAAAAGCCTAGCAATTATTTTAATTTTTTTTTTTAATCCCGCCATCATTATAGGAAAAAATTGTACGGTTTATAATATCGAAAATTTGTTTAAAAAAAAAAATACAGTTAATAACCAGTCATATTTTCGATTTAATTGTAAAACCATTCCTAGGTCGTATCTATTAATTTTTAATTGCCAGCTAGAAAATACAAATAACCAATGATTAAACTTACAACATAACATTATCTTATCTGTGTTCCATCGACAAAACTGATCGTCGGAAGTTTTAAGTAACCGACAACTACGCGTATCCATAAAACGTACGGTCGATGAAAAAGAAATCACCGTGATTGTTTTTGATTTTTTAGCCTCTGGTCTAAACTAGTCTTCGCTAATCAAAAAGGAACGGAGATCGTTATTATTATTAGTGCGCGTCATCGGCTTAATGGCCGCCGTATGCAGAATAGGTCTTTGACTATGAACGTGTATTCAAACAGATATTCACGCGAGCGTTGGAAAAATATTATTATGAAACGGTTACGGGCGACCAGTGGCAATTAATTAAAAACCCGTTTACTGAATTATACGTTGTACCGGCCGAAAATTGTATTTTAATTTTAAATGAAATCATAATGATTATAATAATAATAATAATAATAACGTCAGTTGGCCTCGTCAGTTTCGGACGGGCGTTTCTCGCTTAGGTGGAGGTGCGGTGGTCGACAGTATGGAAATTAGTGTTATAAATACTGCCACTAAAACAAAGTGCTGGAATACGAGACTAACGGCAAAGCCGACGGGGGGACCGGTTGTGTCGGGTGACGACGAACGACAGCCATGTTGCCGCAATCTGGTTGGTGGCGGCCGGGCAGGAAACAGGTGAAGATTTCCCCCGAAAAAAAAAAAACAGAAATAGCTTGTACGACCGAGCGGTCTCGAAGGAAACGAAAGGAAGCAAAGGAGCGCAGGGTGGGAAAATATGGTTGGAAACAATGGGCTAGGACGTGGAGCAGCTCTACAGGTGAGAATATTTAATGGCAACTCGTACCACTGTAGAGGGATCCCTAGACCGGCAACAGGTCGGCGCTGTTTCCACGTCAAAGTGTAATCGTTTAACGCGATCATAAATTATGCACTATTATTATTTTTATTATTAAAACTCATAATTTAATGAGCTCGAAGAGTTTCCGTTCCGCCATGAATCCGTATCGTTCCGCCATTCTAATTATCGCATTATGTGCATATTGACGATGAGAACTCAAACCCAATGAGTACCTACCGAGAATTTCGTTCAGGATGCGGTCAGTTGCGTACCGATGGCGTTTTAAAACGGCGAAGAAGTATATACAATGTGCACGTTAAACGTTTACCAGAGAATGTGTTTAATACTGTTTACGGATTCCCAGTAAACGAATACAAAGAGCGCGGCGGTGGTATCGACCGACGTTAAGTGCAAACGATTAGCATGCGAAATTCGATTAAATTCGGCAGTTAGTCGAAATTAATTACCCGGTAAAAATATATCTGCTCAAAAATGGCGTTGACAATACGTGTTTGACAAAACTAAATTGCACTTGACATAACACGTTCGAGTGGTAAAAAGTTATGCGTTTCATAAACCGGCACAACAATGACGATAAATAATAATTGTATTTATAACACAACGGGAGAGCGCTCTAAAAAACGTCAAAAATATAGTCGGATAAAGTAAAATATTATGCGATTATATAAAGTAACACTAGTGAGATGAGAATAACGAAGATGCGAAAATTGGTTTTAGAATCGCATACATTAAAATAATGATGAAATATACGACCGTACAATGATAATAAATGATAAAACCAAAAACGCTACACTATCAATAAACACTAGACACGTTTAAGCAAACCCGAAAAATGATCATTTTACTCTAATACCGACGCACGCGGTTCTGTAATGTAAATATAAATTCTAAACGAAAATTGTGTTTTTCATATGAAGTAAAAAGAAATTAGTAATTTGACTGTGTACATTTTGTAATTCATTAAACAAAATACTTGTTAAATTTATTTACTTTGCATTGTAATTTTATCAGCGACGACTACTACTCAAAATTAAAATTGATATTAATCCCAAAAAACAACAATCCTATGGTTATATTATAACGGCATAAAATGACTACTCTTGTTTCTGTACTTTATTGCACAACAATACTCAACGGAATTAATGTAAGTTGCATTACAAACAAATAAGCTGAGTAATGCCATTGTATGACTTCATACAATTGCAAGGACACAACGTGGGCGTAACGTAAAACAACCTGATTATCGGTTAATGATAGGACAAAAAGTATACGCCAAACAGCTGCTCCAAATAACCAACAGTAAAAATCGTGTAGCGTTATTGTAAATATTATATTCGACTATAAAGAGCAAATTCCATTAAAATTCTATTACATAGTAAATTTACTGTTGTGGAATTTTAGAAAAATTTTAAAAAAATAATAATACGTTTGATAGGTTAGCCCGTAGATTTTGTCGTTATTCACAGGGGGAAACTGTGAAATTTAATGCCATAAAATGTAATGAAACTTAAGGTTGTTTATTTATGAACGTTGTTTGTCACGCTAATTCTCTAGTCGGAAAGATAGCGGCGGAAACATTCCAATATTCACCCGAAACAATTTATTATTACACTGTGCGCTATCCGTTGCGGCGTAGACTCGCCGCCGTCGGTAAGTTATTGTTATTCGTTAAATAGTAATTTTCTCTCTTTTTTTTTTTGCCGCTGAAAACAATGCGCAATAAAAGCATACACAGTGCAAACAGACGGACGCAAAAATAAAAAAAGCCAACGCGGTGTCGAGAAGTACTGCCGAAGTGCAAAAGCTACGATAACATTGATTGCTTTTCAAAGCACAACTATGAGGTGTCTGTCGACTGATTTACAGTCTCGAGACATTACATTCGTTAATAATACATTCGTTTGAATATCGAGCACAGTGATTTGTAGCTATTTATTTATCCTCTTCTCTTCGCGATCCAATATCTCCTTGTACGGGGTTTTATGGCCGACGGTCAGTTTGGCCAACGAGGTACCGTCTACGAATCGTAAAACTAAAAAAAACAAATTCGCGTTTGGCATCGTTTGCTCTACGTCAAAACCATGTTGACCGTTACCGGCCGAGTATGTTGTAATTTGTCAGCTACCGGTACTTTGCTGGCACAAACACACCCATATGCACGCTTGGGTCCAGACAAATCGTGTGACTTAAATATTTTTTTATCGTCTTTCGCGCCATGCAGTCGCCGGAAATTATTACTCTCGCCGCACTACGATTCCGATATTTATCGTGTAATGGAAAATTATTTGTAATTTCTTTATTTTATTTTACATTCTCGTAGAAATTAGAAGACACCTACTTGGAGGGTTTGATTTATAAAAGCAGACATTTATTGTTTCAGACCATCGGGGGGCGTCCGAGAAGCGTTGCCTATGCAAACGAGAAGAGCATTACCGCCCAGTAATGATGACACGGGGCAGCAGATGCACGTAGTATAATACATAGTGACCGACCGGCGTTGGCCGTCGAGTGTCAGATTTTTCACTCGTTGGAATTGTATTTCTCCTCTAAGAAATTCCGTGCGGGGATATCACGAGGGGCAAAAAACGAGGCAACTAACTAATCTCGTGTCACTGAACCTCGGCTGCAGGTATGGCGTGCGTTGAACACCGGGAGGAATACGATACGGAAGACCCGTCTTAATTGAGAACTTTATTTCATCAAAGCGCCGTGACGA
>NW_026099798.1:17008-19595 GCF_025091365.1 Daktulosphaira vitifoliae | reverse complement strand
CAAAGAAGGAAAAATGTCAAGATTTGATAAAATTATTTTAGGATTACAAAATTCCATTAATTCTGATTAAAATGGTTTAGTATTAATTATGATCTAGTATATGTAAAATATCATGGTGCAAGTTTTATTTAAAATTCTTCTAGTATTTAGGCATCGAGTCTAAAAAAAAATTACAGTTTATAAGAAATAATTGAAAAATTATTGAAATTAAGACATTCATATAGCTAAATTACATAGCTGACACGCCGTTTCATATCACGATAATACACAATGGGTTTAATTATCTCTCTATGGTTTCAATCCGTAGATTGGTTTGCAGCAGCCATCTTCCAGTCTTTCCTCTTAACCGCCTTCATTTTCATTTCTACATATGAGTCACATCCTTGGTCCTTTATTATCTGTTGAATGAATTCCAATCTTGGTCTACCCCTACTGTTCTTTTCTTCTACTGTTCCTTCTACTATCAATTTCAACAATCCTTCGTGTCTTATTATATGACCTATCCATTCGTTGCGTCTTTTGACTATGTTATTCCATAATAACTTTCCCTCTGATATTCTTTCCGGTACTTCTACGTTGGTTACTCTGCCCATCCAACTTATCCTTAGCATCCTTCTATAGCACCACATTTCAAACGCCTCAAGTCTTCTTTTTTCTTCCCTTACCCGTACAGGGCAATGCTCCATATACATGTCTTTAATAGGTTTATTCTTATTTTTAGACTCATGCTTCTTGATGTAAATATAGTTTTCTTTTTGTTAAAGGCTATTTTAGCTTGACAGATACGTTTTATAATTTCACTTATATTTCTTCCATCCTTGCTGATTGCGCTTCCCAGGTATGTAAATTCATTTACTTGATCTATTGTTTGGTTTGTATTTTTTATCCATAGCTTTAATTAGTTGAGCCAGATCTTTCTTGTATTCAGCAATTAAAGCTAAGTTATTAGCAAAAAGGAACATACTCATGTATGTCCGTTAATCTTTATCCCTAGAGTGGCATTTTCCTTTATCATATCTATTGCTTCTTGAATATATGCGTTGAATATAATTGGGCATAATGTACAACCTTGTCTAACTTCTTTGTTTATTATTACTTCTTCTTTCTCATCTTGGATCCTTATATTTATCTGTATAATAGACAGTTATATCAACTAATATCTGAAATGTAATAATACAATCAATTTTGTTAAATTTGTAATTAATCATTAATTAACTGTCCATAAAATAATAAATCTAATATAATTATCGTACTTGGCATAAAAAATTAAACTTCTAGAATCTTTTTTTAAACGAATATGCGTTTTCCAAAAAATAAAATGAAAATAAATAATTAAAAGTCAACAAAATCAGTTATAACGTATTTTAAGACTTTCAAATGTTTTTTACTGTATGTAGTGTTTTTGTGGGCTATTTATTGAGAAAACAACATTGAAGTTATTATTTTTGAATTTCTTATAAAATTTCCTTTGCTTGAGTTTTACTTTTATAATTCTAAGTTAAGAGAAAAAAAAGTTACGAGACATAGATCAGTTATTTCTATTAAATTTGACTCTTCGACTCAACTTAATATTGTTAATTAAACATTGTTAAAAAATTAAAATATTCTCAAATTCGTATTAGTGCTTATATAAGATTGAAAGATGAATCGAAGAAAAGAGATATTATGCATATGATGATGATAAAATAATTAAATACTTGAACCTTTTTAATAGGGCTATTAATAATTTCAATCCATTATTAACTTGTATGAAAAATGCACTAAATCTTTTCAATTACCCAACTATTGTTTTTTCAGCTCTAAATGAACTAATAGATTGGCCATTAAAAATTAATAATATCGACAATATTGATGACATTAAAACTGTTAAAAATGTAGCAAAGAATCTTTTTAAGTTAAATATTTTTGACAAAAATGTTGAAAAAAAAATTGTAAAAGTATTTAATAAATATATTGATTTGACAAATGTTTTGAATTATACAACGAAAATCTAGAATTGGAAATTCCAAACGGTGTACAGAAATTTTGTACAGATTTAGGCATCGATGGACACGTTAAAGAATAAATACCATTACTTTACTCTAAAAAAGTACGTGTTTGTTATAATGTGTATTAAATTGTTTAGATTACTTCTGGAGAATATTTTTTAGAAAGCTCGTTTCTTTTAAAGTAAGTAATTTAATAAATACATAAATAAAAATTAATACATGAAAATGTTAATTTTATTAAATAAGTTATATTGTAACACTTTATAATTTAGAGTAAAGTTATTTGTGTATAACTAATGTAAATATTTTTATATTATAATTTTCAAAATTAAATTTATAATAAAAAATACTTGGTCACCCGGACCGGACTCACACGTAACTTTTGAATAGTGACATAGTTGATACAAGCATACATGATATCTGATAGTGATTAAAATCATGGTGATAATGGTTATTAGAAACGCTTCGAAGCAAATCTATAGATAGTGTTTTATTTAACTAATTGGTTGATTATTCAAAAAGCAAGGAGTTTATCTAGACATATAATAGTATGTTATAATTTGTACATCTGTATAATCTATATATATATATAAATATAT
>NW_026099798.1:13252-16931 GCF_025091365.1 Daktulosphaira vitifoliae | reverse complement strand
TAGGCGCAATATCTCATATATATATATAAATATATTATGAGTATACAAGATCACCAAAACAGCGTTTTCTTGTTTGAAATACAAATTAACCAGGTAATTATATATAAAATCTTATTGTACAGATTTTTAAGTAACGCCTACACACAGGGTTCTCATTATAATTAAACAATCAGAATAGAGAGCCTCAACTTCCGAAATAACGCTAGGAATCGCTAGACTATCCCTTCTGACTATAAAAAGCCATTTCCTCCCGTCAAAACCAGTTTTTTTGGGGATTTTAAAAAGCACAAAATCTTCGACGCTCTACTCAAGATTTCACTCTCTGGAACTTAGTCGTTTTTTTAAAATTTTTTTGAACTTATAATGTTTTTTTAAAAATTAAATGATACTTAGAAATTTTGAAGTTAATTATATATCAGCAAATTTTTTAATTGAAGTTTATTTGTTCATTAAATAATCATGATTTTTTTTTTTTTTATTGTGGAAATAAATATCAAATAATATTTTAAACATTAATTATTTTTTTAAGTTATTTCACTTTAGCAATAAACCCAACCAAACTTTAAATTTTTATTTAATAGTGTATGGTACAGAACACCTTTAGAAGGATCTAGTTGACCAGTTTTTACAAAGATCATTGATTATATTATTTGGTGGGACAGCTGATCACCAGGATCTTGCTTTACTCACCCCCTTGCCCACCCATCACAGTAAATCGATGACCTCCGTGTCGTTTTTCATCCAAGGACAGTACATTGTCATAAGTCAGTCAGTCGTTTTTAAGATTTAATATCTGTTTAAATTTTGTAAATTGTTTAATATCTGAAACAAGTTTTTTAATTTTAAATTTATTGACTTAAGATAAATATATGAACACAATAAATTTGATACCGTCAACTTTGAGGCAAATAAATATTTTACTAGTGCTGTAGATTGATACAGCTAAAACGATAATGGATATTAAATATCAAAATGACTGTAATCAATTATTTGAATAAATTTCGAAAATGTACAAATTTGTCATATAAAAAACATGTTTTTAGATCATCAAAACAATATGGCAAAATACAAAAAAATATATTTTTATTTCTATGAAATGTTAACTTAATTTTGAATAATTGTGAAGATTTTATTTAGAAACTTATTTTTGTTCAAATATTCATACAGGTGATTCTTTTAATGTTAGTCACTCATTTTCTGTCAGAATAAAAATTATGTTACATTTTGTTGGGTTGGGTGCAGCTTTTTCTAATGTATATTTTTAACGCATATTCTACACGTGTTATTTGACCTCTCTATTTAATTTATTATAATTTAAAATTTTAAAAAATGGTAATTTTTAAATTAAATAATAATAATAATAAATAAATTGTTTTTATTGTATATTTTGTAGTAAAATGAATAATAATAGTCGTCTTGTATATTAGATATTTCGTGTAAATATTTTTTCTGCTAATGGAGTATGATTTTATATTTCTCTACATTATTTCTTATACCATTAAAGTATTTGTGATGATATTTTGCTGTGTAGTCGTAACGCGTTCCCTGAGGTTTGAATAATACAATTTTCTCATTAAAAATGTTTTTTTTGGGGTAAATTATAGAAAAAATAAATAAATCATATCTATTAGCATATTAAACAAAAGAAAGTAATTTTTATCTTAAACGCAACTCCGGACCTTCGACTATATGGTTTATGGTGAACACACTTTTTGTAAATAGTGACTCGGATCGTAATGGGCTATTACGGCCCGTTAATAGTGCGCCATAATTACTAATAGCACTAATCATTTATAGTTAATGAGCACGTTATCCGGTCGTAATTATCAGCTGTCCATCGTCGCCCACGACAGTGTTGACGATAACATNCAGTCGTGATTATCAGCTGTCCATCGTCGCCCACGACAGTGTTGACGATAACACTGTTTGTCTTGTTCGGCGATCGGTAGACAGGACAGGGGTGAGGTCGTTCAGCACCGTGAGACACATCGGCGACTAAGTAAACCAGTTCACCGATGACTTACGTCAGCCGCACGTGCCTAATTATATATATTAACGCCATAATATTGTTCATCCGTATTTTTATGAATTTTGCAGTATCATTGAATATCATTGTTGTATTTTGACTTAATATAAGTTATTTTGTGTTGCGACATATTTTATTACTTATATGTATCATATCGTCTCAATAGGGTCTTAAGGCTCAGGCCCCTTAAAAATTTTAATAGTTCCCTTCAAATTTATGATTTGTCGGTATTGTTATATCAGAAGTTTGACCCCTCAGCCGTTTAACTGTACTAAATTATTTTAGCGTCCCTGCAAATTTTCCCAGCCGTTCGCTTATTCAAGATTTATAGGTTTTTTATAATTGACTAACAACCTAATTTGGATNTTATAATTGACAACAACCTAATTTGGATCTAATTAACACACTCGGAAATACTCCAAAAGTTTTAAATCTCTATTATAATTATTTTACGAGCTATAACCAAAAAATTGGAAAACGATGAACAATTTGGTAGATATTTTTAGGTCGTGATGAATATTGTTATAATTTTATTTTTATTCACGTCGCATTAAAATGTTTAACAAAAAAATTGTATTTGAGGTTCTAAATAAGTGAAAATATTGCTCGTTACAATTGGTATTGTCTGATTTTAGAATAGGTATTTTTAAAATTTTTAATGACTATTCCTATAACCATAAAAAGTTATTAACTAAACAAATTAATTGTCACCTTTTGTATTATAAATATACATGTATGTCTAATACACTTTTGATAACACTGTTTGAATTGTGAGATATATTTTTTTAAATAGGTTTCATTTTTTAATGATAGTAGGATCATGTTGTCTCATTAATTTATAATTGAGGAAAAATTCTAATAATAATATGTTATGTGTATTAGCAAAATAATGTTCGTTCATATTTTTATTTAAATACAATATGACACGTCGTGATACACGTTGCCCCACGACTCGCGTCACCTTATTCAGCCGTCTCCCTGCAATGGGTATTCGGTAGTTTGATTGACGAACACCGCGTGCCGTACGTAACGGTGCTAAGTCCAGCAACTGCCGCACGGCCGATGACGACCCGTCGCAAGTGATACGTTGTGTTTTTTTCCCGCCGTCAAAGTGACGGCGTCGCGGATATTCATCACCGGCTCCGGACGATTCGCTCGACCGGACTCGACTAACCGCACAGTCGCCACCAACGCTGCTAACTTTTCAACGCCAGCGAAAGTGCAGCGATATTATGCGAAGAGTATTTATACTTATTGTGTTCGGTTCTTTTTAAATTAATTTGTTGCTGTTCATGAATAATGAACTCTCTACTACCAAACCAGTGTCGACTACTGAAGTCGTGTGCAACTATTATATTGAGTTAACTGAATCATCCTAAATGAAAATTTATTTCCTTTAAACTTTTTATGAATTTTAATTTATACCAAATTTACTATTGATTTTTTTTAGGTTACAGTAAAAACACTAGTTTAAAAAATATATAATTGTGTTTTCAGCGCTTACTATAGAGCTATACCAATAACATATTTCGAGTCAGTACAATGAAATATTTTTTGTATTTCATTTATAATCATAACAACTATGGTGGACAAATGCCGACTTGACAATTGTCCACCATAGTATTTAATACATTCATCACCGTTAACATAATT
>NW_026099798.1:0-11259 GCF_025091365.1 Daktulosphaira vitifoliae | reverse complement strand
AACACATATCTATAATAAAGGTAACACTTGTGACTGCAATATTATTGTAGTGTCCTTCCACGGTGGACGTCAATCGCACGAAATATTTACCACGAATTTGCGAGTGACCTGAAGAATTCACCGTACGTTTGTACAGCAAACACAATGGACAGTATCAGCGACAGCACAACCGTCAAAACGTTGTGGGAGCATATTAAACAGATGGACGCTTCGCGTATCGGATTATTTTTTTGCATAACGGCTGCAACAATCTTTTTGATTTTAATGCATTTCACACAAACCACCGTTGACAGTAGCAGATATCAGTTAGTAAACAGTAGCGACAGCGATAGCGGATACGACGATGCGGATGACATCGATAATTTAAAAAATAACTTGTTTGTAATAACTAATCGTTTGGACGCGCTCGGTCGAGATTACATAGCAATCGATGATCGTGTTTTTATATTAGAAAAACGTATTGAAACAGTAGAACGAACGTGCCATTGAAATGTCAACGGGTCTTATTTAAACAAAATAGCTGACAAACGAAATTAGACNTTATTTAAACAAAATAGCTGACAAACGAAATTAGACTAATAATGTTTTTTTTTTTTAATGATTTTCAAGATAGTAATATAAATATTACAAATTATATCGTACTTTGATAAATTGAATAATTAATTATTTTTATATGTGAAACTAAAAAAAAAAAAAAACTCATTTAATATGTAAAAAAATTTACTACACTAATAAATTTTTCAAAAATTTAAGAGAGTCGTAGTATTTTCACGCGTTGAATGAAATCTACAAAAAAAAAATCAGACCATGTGTGACTTTAACTAGCTTTAGTGTCCACACAAAATTAATTTGCTCAGTTTAATCATTCCACTGATTGCGACTTACGCTGTTGTTTGGTTATACGTTTAGTATCAGTGTGTATTTGATCAAAAATGGACAGTGAAAATAAAACGTATAAGGCGTATGAAAATCGTCTCAATGAAAATTCAGGTAAGAAATTAAAACTATATGTTACGGTGCGATACTATCTACGTGCAATTACTTTTCAATTAATTTTTTGTTCAGGATATGATGTTTGTGGATTTTACTGTTCGACGTCTTATGACCAGCAGCCTAGAATTAAACTCTCTAAACACAAAGAGTTTGCCGATTATAACACTCGTTTAAAGACTTTTGAAAACTGTCCAAAAAAATTGGAATCAAAAATATCAACACTTTGTGATGCTGGATTTTTATACATAGGTATGGGACTATATATTATTAAATGTATTTTTATGATTCGTACATTTATTCAAATACTTTATTTATAAGTATATATAATTTTTAGGTAATGGACAAAATGATCAAATGTTATGTTACTGTTGCAGTCAAGGTTTGAAAGATTGGGATGAGGAAGACGACCCATGGGTAGAACATGTACGTTGGTCTCCTAGCTGTACACATATATTGTTATGTAAGGGTCAGTTATTTATCCAAAATAATAAAATAACGAAATAAGACTACTATTATTTGTTATTTTGATTTTCATATAAATAATAAATCAATGTTAATCTTATATATTATTGTAGTTTGAAAAAAATAATTGAACATTTTTAATATTGTATCTTGTGTGTTATATGAAATTTAATAGCAATTTTCGATTTAGTAAAAAATGTATTATACTACTACATTCATAATTTTCATAATCTAAGAGGGTTATTGTATTTACAAGCGTTCGTATCTACCAAAAAAAAAAAAATCAGACACGTGTGACTTTATCAGCTTTATTGTGTTCCGAATTATGTATTTATACATTTTTTTCCAACTTAAAAGAAAATCAACAAAAATATTGCTTAAGTTGCGTTTTTTTTTTTTTTACACCTAAATCATTATATCCAGTAAATATTCTATACATTTTTTAACGCTGAATTACGTTATACATTGCAACATTTTTGATCCCCACTAGTAAGTTATTGAATTCATAGGGACTTTTATCCCAAACAATTAACTTCATTGTGCTTAAAAATATAAATTTTTACTATATAACTGTAGAAATAACCCATTATCTGTTCATTCACTTTTTTGGTGTTTTTACGGTGTTATTCATCATATACTACTACTGTTTTTCACGGCCATTCTTGTGTATTTTCAACAGTCATTTCATTGTAAGTATAATTTTTTTAAATTGTCATAATGTCTTAACCCTTCAATGCATTTATTTATTTTTAAAAATCGATAATACTTATAAATTTCACAAAGTTTTTTCATAAATAAAATTTGTTTACTGTAATTCGAAATATTTATATTAAGTATATTATCAATATATTTATAAAATTATAATATTTTAAGTAATACAAATACGAATTTTTAGGACATTAAATATATTCAAAACCCGATCCAGTGTCTTTTTAAAGTATATTTCTGTTTTCGTGTACNCAGTGTCTTTTTAAAGTATATTTCTGTTTTCGTGTACTGAACCAAAGTAAGTTATTATCTAACCACCACTATTCAGTTATAAATGTACTTATAAGTTTACAATAATTTTAATCATTCAAAATGAAATTTCCATTTTGAATGATTAAAATTATAACCTTTTACAAAATGTATTTTAATTAATTTTTCTTGTATTTCTTTGAGCTTAAACACGGCTTATATTTATTAGTTTTATGTGTATTTACATTTATTTAATCATTATTCTGAATTGAATTTTTTTATTATTAATATTACAATACATTTAATTATTGTGATACGAGTATATACAACTATTCGTTTGTAGTAGCACATCGATTACCGATAATCAATGTGCCCACATTGCGACGCGATGGATTTATTACATGTTTTGTTCTTATTTGTTCCGTATTATCGAGTAGTGGAAATTCTCAATAGATTATTTATTTTTAAAACTTAATTGCACAGTCGGTGGCAGATCCACATAATTCCAATTCTACAATATTATATCGAATATAACATTGCATTTACGATAAAACAATATTTTGAAAAAAATACAAGTTCAAAAAAAAATTTATAACAATACAAGTCACGTGGGGTTAAATATGACCCATTTCAATTTTGATGAATATTTTATGTCATACATTTTTTTTCGAAGGTATTTATTTATGAAAATCGATTCAATATTACTATAAAAAACATCTTCTAAATTTATATCTATGTACACCTTTTATGCAATATAATACATCCGTTTTTATTTATGTGATGGTATGCTAGACCCCCACGCAACTGTTTAAGGGTTAAATGGTTCATTTAAAAAAATTTAGAGATATAGTTTTTTTTTTAATTTTTTGAAAATGTTGAAATAATTATATAATAAAATGTGTTTAGCATTGATAATGGTAACATTGTTTCCGAAATACGTATCCGCGACTTTTCATTAATTTTTTGTAAATTTTTGTGGCTTTGAGTTTAATATTTTTTAGTTTTTTAAATTAATACTATTTGTAATATAGTTTTAATTTTACTTGAAATAATTATTGATTAATAAATGTCATTTTTTTTTATTACTTTGTAATAAATTATTGATGAATACCTAAATGTTTTTTTTTCTTTACTTTGTTAAAATAAATTTTCTATTATCTCTGGTTACTCTAATAATAAATTAATCATATGGTATTAAATAATGAAAAGAAAAAAAAGTTAATATTATGTTTTAGTAGATGACTTACAATGATATAACTTACTGAATAGTTGGAAATTATTTATTAATTTCTTAAATAAATAATAATAATAATAATATTGACTGTTGAATAATTTAATTATTTAAATAAAAAATAATCATATTCTATAAACAAATTTATTGTATGTTTATATATATACATATTTATAATTATTACACATTTGTAGTTAAAGGTTAACTATTTAAAATGTATTGATTCTAAGAGAATCAATCTAAAAAGAGAAATTACATTTAACGTAATTAAAATTTCAATTTTCTAACAATCTTTATTAATTTTTTAAATAATTTATCACTTATGGTGTCATATTGAAAGCTATAGCATTTTTTCCATATGAAATAATACCTAACACAATATTGAAATGTCACTATTCAATTAAAAAAATAAAATAAAAAAAAAACTTTAAATGAATATTACACATTGAACTGAATAGTTGAATAGTGGTGTAGGGTTTGTGAAATATACATATATTTTTGTTATATACATTATATGTATATTAAATGTATAACAAATTTTGTTATATACTAAGATTTACTAATCTTAGTTGTCAATATGTTGTGAGTTCACATGAAAATATTTGCGGTTGCGGTCGATCGTTTATCGATAATGATGAATTAAGATTGCTTTATTANATTTGCGGTTGCGGTCGATCGTTTATCGATAATGACGAATTAAGATTGCTTTATTAATTGAATCTGGGTCACCGACAAACGTTTATTGCTAAATAAAATATAAATTTTCGTATTTTTAAATAATACTACATGTATTATATGCAAATCTTACAAAGAGTTTGTTTATTTCACGCAATGTCGTAGATAGCAAATGTAAAACGTAATTTAATTTGTACTAGTTAAAAAAAAAAATCGCAATTCGGAAGAAAACGTCCACAATAAAGCTGATGTGGTCTGATTTTTTGGTAGATATCAACGCGTATAAATATTTCATCTCTCTTAGATTCTATGCATACAAGGCGAACTGTCCACAGAGCCAAGGTGACAAACACCCATTTGGATTAATGTTTCAATTCTTAAATGGGGTCAGTTTAAGTAATAACAGATTCGTGAAATATGATTACACATTATTAAACAATATTTTGTTATAAGTCATAACTGTTATTTGTATATAATTATATTATAAACTTATAAGGTAAATGTTTATTGCTATAACTACCGTATACTTTTTCAGAATTTTCAACGTTCATTTATAAAATATGATGGGTAATTTTTACCAAATATTTCGCGTTTTAGGGAACTTCTTTTAAAGTGGACACATTTCAATAGTTGTAGGAGGGGTACTGGGTTCCCTTAAGCCCCTCACCTCACTTGAAGCCTTGTACCATGTTCACAAGTATGAACTTGATTTACAGAAAACATATTTATAGCAAAGTTAAAATATGTTATGCTAATATTAAAGTAAAAGTATAAACAACATTACATTTATATGTAAAGTATACAATTTTAAAAGACACAGTTTAATTTTTTACGATTATTTATTCGCACTTTACCGAAAATATAACTAATTACAATTCAAGAACAAATGGTTTATAAATGTTTTTTTTTCTATGCAAAATTTTCACACACCGATTACATTTATTAGTTAATGTACCATGGCATTATGTTTTTTGTTTTATCTTAATATAAAAAAAATTTCTAATTCTTCGTAAATTATAGATTCACTTAGTCTATACGAGTTAAAATTTTAACACGCAAAAAAAAAAAAGAACATGTCAATTTTTAATAACTTTATTGTATTATTCAATGTAATAGTGTAAGAATGTCAAATTTTTTGTGTATATGATAATGTATAAAACCTATAGACATATTTTGAGATAAACTACAATGACTCATTGGTTATGGATAATTAAACTTTATATAACTTTTAATGCACATAATTGGGCGCCTCACTTATAATAACGTTTCAAAATATTATTCGGGCGACGCTGTAGGTCTTCCAAACAATGCTCGTGTATGCACGCGTACCCGCATATACTGAGACAAACAACTCTAATGTTCGCACACGACAAATGTATTATAACTATTTTACTATTTAAAATTTTGCATTTTTAATAAAAATGTAGGATTAAGAACATACAATCTTCTTTTAATTAATTTTAGTAGGGTACGATCGTCCCGTCGTCNTAATTAATTTTAGTAGGATACGATCGTCCCGTCGTCCAAGCCACGAGCCGCCACTGATATTTTGGATCAATTTAACAAAATTATCAATAACCGTTAAACTTCTATTAATTCGACGTGAAATTACACGATTTGAAAGAGCAGACTCGTTATAAGCGATAATTTTACCCCTTTATTCATTTTTAAGTGGTTTTCCTCTACACATAGTAAAAGATTTGAAACTAAATTATAATATTAAAGATTTAACATTTTTTATATTACACATAATTATTGTATGAGTGTTTTGCCAATTTTTTAACAAATAAACTTTAGGTATGCTATAGTAAAGTTATTGCCTTTAAAATTTTAACACGCAAAAAAAATAGGTCAATTTTTATTAACTTCATTGTATTATTCAATGTAATAGTATAAGAATGTCAAATTTTTTATGTATATGATATATTATAAAACCTATAGACATATTTTGGGATAAACTATAACGACTCATTGGTTATGATTAATTAAACTTTTACTCAATTGTGTGCCTTTATCTTATTGTTATATAGTATAGATAGTTGCTATTGCTATCATTTACTTTTACAAGAATGTTAAAATTCTTTTCATCAAAACTAATATAATCATAAATCGTTCACACACCAATGATTAACTTAGGCTATACGAGTGCTAAAATAACAATCCAATATCACGGACATAGGACCATCTTGTACGATGTGGTATTGTTTAATTTAGGATTTCAAACACATTTTTATAATGTTGGCAGTGTTTTACACAGACACACACTTACGACTATACAAAACCGGTCGGTGACCTACTGCCACCGTCAAATAAGAACAATCATGCCCAATAACAAGGATCCCGAGATGAGGTGCAATGGTATACCCTAGGATTTTTCGTGTCACTAACGCAAATTATACAATCCTCAAAAACTACTAAATCTATGCGTTTGATTTTTTTATTAATGTAAAAACCACAAGCGTTTATGCGGAGGGACATGTAGTCAGTTTTGTACAGTCAACGGATTAAGTAAAATGTGTCTGTTTATTTCTATGAGCTTTCCAAATTCTTAATAATAAAGTTGTTAATGTTTTTCTACAGTATTTTGTTACTGGTTATAACCGTTATTTGTTCATGTTTATATAATGTATTGTAATGTAGGATAACGTTTTATAAAATAGATAGTTGCTATTACTATCATTTACTTTTACACAATTATTAAAAATTTTTTTCGTCAGAAATTAATTTAAGCATATATTTTTCGCATACCGATTCACTTATACGTGTGGACCACTAAAACACACAATCCAATATCACGGACATAAAGTAACAATAATTTACATACACAAATATTTTACTTACTATTTATGAACATATTCTAATTTAAATTTGAGTGTAAAAAACACGACATTCTTATTAAATTTTTACAAAGTTAACAAAAAATATGTCATTGGGAACAATTGTGGACAGAAAAGTCACACATAGTCTTATTTTTTAGTAGATATTAAAGCGTGTAAATACTACATATATCTTAGATTTTACATAATACCAATGTAGTGTAAAACATTTTTTATTAAATTGTTAATGGGTATTTTTATTTATTACCCACTTTAGCATGGTATTTTTATTTAGTTTCATACATCATCAGATAAACTAATANAGCATGATATTTTTATTTAGTTTCATACATCATCAGATAAACTAATAAATGTAATTTTTACATGAAAATCGATAAAACATATAATAATAGTCTTATTACGTGTGTTTACTATATTGGTTAAATAACTACTGTCACTTACATTACAAAATATGTATACAGTTAGGAGACCCTATGTTTTTTACCCATGGATCGTCTTCGTCATCACAACAATCTTTCAAGCGTAGACCACAGCAATAACATTTTTGTCCATTACCTAAAAACAATATACACTTATACATAATGTAATTGATTAACTGTACGAATCGTAAAATTACATTCAATTTGACAATATATTATCACATACCTATGTATAAAACTCAGAATCACAAAGCATAGATATTTTTTATTCCAATTTTTGTTTTGGACAGTTTTCAAAAGTTTTTAAACAAGTGTTGAAATTGACAAATTTTTTTTGTTTTTTGTTTAGAGAGTTTAAATCTAGGCTGTTTGCTATTAACCGTTGAGCAGTATAATCCACAGACATCATATCCTAAACAAGAAAAATAATAATATAATTTCACGTAAAATTAATCTCGATTGTCATGTACAGTTTTTAATTACTTACTCGAATTTTCATCGAGACGATTTTCATATACGTTTCCTTGCTTTCCACTATCTATTTTTGATCAAACACTCAAAATGTATCAATCAAATAAATATATGATGACGGGGCGCAGTCTGTAATCCAACCTGTGCAAATGAGGGGCACTAACTAATATACATGTGTACACATAATCGTACAGTCATATTTACTCGTTTATTTAAGAAGCAAGTAATCATTACATGCATTAACATATAAATGGAATATTTTTCTTTTAAATATATGAATATATAAAAGAACAAAAAAATACTCAATTGTTGAAAAAATAAATTCCAATATTAGTATATATATATTGTACAAAACGTTCTAATAAAAAGACAACTATTGTTGATGTATAATGCGAAAAAATATAAGTGTATCTATAAACAACAGTTTATTGTATTTCGAATACTATGTTATTCTTCATATATGTACTGTCATTATAGTAAAGATGAACTCCAAAAATTGAAAAATTATTTTATTTAAATATATATAATGAGAACTTAGTTGCGAGTTTTTAGAGTAGCTCATCTTACATCTATATACCAGCTCAGAGGCCGAGTAATCAAGGATTTTGTTTTATACGTGAAAATAGACTTACTACTTGAGAAAAAATCCTTATAAGTCTTTACTAAGCAAAAAAGTAGTAGCTCGTCAGACATACGATCATTTTTTGCTTAGTACAACCCAACGTCATTTTGCTTAGTTACTTTGGGTTGTTTAAGCAAAGGCGACGGATATGCATGATCTGACCGGCCCGAGAAAATAGAATCTAGCAGCCTACAAGACCATATCCAAGATCGATAGCAATATTTTCACCTGCCCATTGTCAACAGCATAAGTAGCGGCCCACTGAGAAAATCTCAGTGTCCCTATCTGCCCCTGTGTTTATGCGGTTACCGCATAAATTACGGTGGCAATATATTAGTAGTTATGTCTAAAAGAAATACACATTGTCAGGGGTTGCGTTAAACATTCTATTCGAGTAGTATGAATAACATATTTGTATTGATGGTTGTTATCGTATGAACAAAAAAATTAGTGGAATACCCATTGTCTACAACCAATTTCGGTTTCAAACATGCCATTGTCTAGGCTCGTTTTTGACTATCTTGAACTCTACCATCTAGCAATAAGAAGAAATACATTTTAGTAGTAGATACTTGTTATAATACCAAGTATGTTTTCACTAAAGCTGTAGAATCTGATACTGCTGAATAAACTGTTAAATTTTTATTGAAATAGTCTCTCAATAGGGTTGCTTTCAGCAATTCACATCAGATAGGGGCATACATTTTAAAAACAAATTAGTTCAGGAAGTTTGCTAAAACTTAGATATTAAACAGGGGTTCTCTACTGCATACTCTCTCTAGACTAAAGGTCTAGTAGAAAAAATAAATGTTGTAATTTGTGCATCATTAAGAAATTACATAGAAAATAATGAACAATCAAGGTGGTCATATTATTTACAATATATAACATTAGCTTATAATTCAACTCCGCAAACGAGTACTGGTTACAGTCCGTTTTATTTAATGCATGGTTTTGAACCTCATTTTCCGATAGATAATAAAATATTACCGAACAATATTACTTATGATATAATGAAATCATTAAAAAATCTACAAGAAGTGAGAAACAAAATACCTTTAATTATACAAAAAGTACAAAAAATTCAAAAAAATAATTATGATCAAATTATCATATTACACAATTAACACAAATTATTCATCAAAAACACAGAACTTTGTTATTAAGTTAATTTTTCTTTCACATTTTCATCTGCATTGCCAATATTTCAGTAAAATTTCAAACAAATCTATAGAATTTTCTTCACATACAAATACAAATGTATTATAAATTAAATTAAAAATTTATTATATATATAATAATTTACAATTCACATAATATGCAATTTTGTGTTAAAATTGACGATTTAGAATAGATCCTTCTTGTCACGAGCATTACATAACAAGATACAATAATTGTATTATTATTATCATAATTAAAAAAAAAGATGTATTTTAGTTCGGTTATGCTTAATTTGTAAAATGAGGGACTTTGAAAGATCATCCAAACCCATGACTTTCAAATCACTTAAAAATGCTTCAGAATTCAACAAATAATACAGATATTATATTTCACATTCATTATTATGAATTTATATATATATTTATATACCTATTAATGTTTACATTCTTTATCACTTGTTTCTTTACAAAAATCAAGCATCCTCTATATAATTAAATAGTTCATACTCATTACAATTTCTTACNCTATATAATTAAATAGTTCATACTCATTACAATTTCTTACAAAACACTATTAATTCAACAATTATTAGTTTATTAGTTCTTTTTTTCTCCCAATAATTTTTTCTTAAATTTTCAACTATTTATCAGCTTGATCTTAGTGTCGCAACAATAGTGTTTTATATATATATATATAATTTTAAAACATATATACAATTATTAATCATACATAACTTGAGTATTAAACAATTTTATTACATAAATTTATTATAGAATGAACCTACCTTGTCATAAAACATTCTCAACAAAAAAATTATTTCACAAAAAAATCTCATGGGAGTGTACCACAGAAAAATTATGCTCTGAGTGTGAAGTTAGGGAGAACTATAGAAAAACATTTGCATACAATTACCACATCACTAGGCACATTTCCGTTTGGCGTAGCGATGTGAAAGATTATTTTAAAAACAAACCTATAGCATTTCTCTCATTGAAAATAGCTGACAATGCACAATATGATGTAGAATATGACATGCGAAAATGTTATAATGCAATATTCAGACCAAATATACCATCCGATGATGGCCACATAGAATGGGAAAACGGTCTTATTAGCAAAAGTATAACTAAAAAGATTGATACTCGCAAAAAATTTCGAATCCCTAAAAATAATTATTGGCATCATTTCATTTTTTTAATACTTATTAAAGAAGTAAACTTCGATTTTTCGGATTTAAGTACATTAAATAAGTATAATCTGTTTTCAGACAAAAAGGGAATTTCCTCTAAAGATCCTTGGGCATTCACTTATCAGACTAGCTTAGAAATAATTAATAGTCAAAATGAATATGTATACAGGGTGGCCCACCACTCACTGACAATTTAAATAACTTTTGATCCAGTTAATATTTTTAGCTGATTTTTTTTTTAA
>NW_026099797.1:0-19738 GCF_025091365.1 Daktulosphaira vitifoliae | reverse complement strand
TTAGTACTAAACAAGAACAATAATTTTAAAAATAGTTGCTTACAATGGTATGTAGTATTTTATTTTCGTGCAGAATAAATGCAAAAAATAAAAATTAAATGTTGAAAATTACGTAGTTTATGGATTTCCCATAATACGCCAAATTTCTACCTCATTTATCCAAATTTCTGGGAAATCGTCGTGTAAAATTGAACAATAAGTTTCAAATAACTTTTTACACGAGTCTTTGTCTAAAGATTTTGTTTCAATAGGAAAAAGACATGAGAAGTTTGACAAAATATTACGATGCTTGAGGAAGCGATCTTGAAGATGCGTAATAAATAAATCAAGGTATGATATGTAAATAATAATTTTATAATAATCTTCTACCGAGTCGGTTATAATGTTAGAACGGTTAATTTGACGTGAGGCAAGTCTAGGTTTAGTCACAGGTATATTGTACTTATTGCAAATATCTTCTACAGTTACAAAAATTGTGTTGAAGTTATTTGTAGAATATTGTCTTCATTCCTCAAGTTCGTGTTTTGCTGCATCTGCCAACTTCACGGCCTCAACCAAATCTTGATTTTCCGCTTGTAAAACTACTCAATGATAAAGACAATGCATGTACTGAATTTAAAACGTGAATTGAAATTTGAAATTATAATGTTTTTATTGCCGATAGTAATTGAAAAGATCCGGATGTTGTTTTTGAGTCTGACCAAGTACTCGAAATATTTTCTAAGGCATCAATAACTACTGGTTGTAAATCTATATAAGTTCTAATCGACTCATGGTGTAGTACCCACCCACCTTGTTGCACAATATTTTTTAAGGTTTTTTTTCCTTGTAACAAAGTCATTATTTTTTATTGCATCCTGAAGTGCAATTTGCCTTTTTGGGGTATTAAAGAAGTTATAAACAGATTGGACTGTACCAAGGCAGTTTTTGACTTGAGGGATACTACATGCAGCACTAACTGCTAAATTGAAACTATGGGCAGCACAGTGTGAGTATAGAGCTAAATTATATTTTTTTTATATACGATTGAACTCCGTGAAATTCACCACTCATAGTACTAACCCCATCATAACTTTATTCAAATAAATATGTACAATCTATTCCAGAATATTCTAGGAAATTCAAAATAGCATTAGATAAACCTTTCCCTGCTACATCTTCAACAGGGATAAAGCTTAAAAAATCTTCACATATTTTATAATTACTGTCATTATAATTTAAATACCGTACACAGATTGAAAGTTGTTCTATGTCGTTTCATCTACTGTTATAGAAAAAGCTCGAGATTTATTGACATGTTCAACAATCTGTTTTTGAATTAAATTGTGAAATATGACAATAACTTCGTTTTGAACACGGTTACTAATGTACATTGCGTTTTTTGCTGAATTTTGTAAAAAATTATTAAGCTGTTCATCAGTTTTTGCTCGATATCTTAAAAGAGCCCGAAAATTATCATCGTTAGTTATAGGTTCTTCGGAAGTTACTCTTCCTGAATCTTTTGAACCACGAAGAGTCAAACCCTGCCGACCATATAATATTAAAGTTTCGATCACAGGAATCAAACATTTTTTACTTTTATTAATGTAATCTAATTGTTGTTCCGAAATTTGTAAGTCAACCAATAAAATGTTTTGATTATCAATTTCTGTTCTCATATTTGATTTTAATAATGAAGTTTTATGATACTCGAGTGAGTTATGATAATTAAATAATTCTAAAGCTTTTTTCCAGTTGGTAAGTGGTTTTTTAACAAGCTGCCCCAATGTTTGATGTCCAATTCCTCCACTTCGTATAGAAAACAATACACAATACTTACAAAATGCGCCATTCATAAATGCTGAATAANTTCTTACAAAATGCGCCATTCATATTTGCTGAATAAGCCATTCATTTATATTTGAGCAACCAACTTCTTTGAAATTTCTTTTTTCGGAAACAGGAAATTTGTAGTCTTCTGGAGGTGTCCATATCAAATTTTGAAGTCCCGGTATCAAGTCAATACTTTCAGTTGCAGGTTTATTCACATATAACCCTATATCATGAGGGTACACAAACTTTGGAATTACATTTGTATCTGTAGATGCTTTTTCNAAACAAACTTTGGAATTGAAACTGAGACATTTGTATCTGTAGATGCTTTTTCTGCTGGTTCAGTTGATTGTGTCAGGTTATTGAAACTAGTTTCCTATAAATAAAATTTGAAAACTAAATAGATTAATCGAGTAATTGTAATAATTATAATTAATTTTAATATGCTTACTATCTCATCATTTTCTTGTCGTGGTTTTTTTTAAAATCTTTGAATGTCCATTTCAATGATATTGCAAACGCCATGTTTGTATAACTAACGTCTTACACTTGATTATAAACATCTTTTAAAATACGCGACTTCCGTTATCGTATTCTTTACGTCGCCGTCGCGGTCATTATATTTTGTCGATAACGTCTCAATGGAAACCGATTAACACCAAACACGAGACTAACACAATAATAGTGGTGTGCTATTATGTTATGCATTATTATTTTATTACTAGAGCACAAGGCTTCTGTACCCTAAAAAAACTGATTATGCGTGCACTTATGCACTTAAAAATCCTGAAATAAGCTCTTATAAATGCATTTTTTAACGGTTAGTAATTCTTCTTGTCGAGTCTGATTGGGTTAAAATGCCAATAAAAATTATATTAATAATACAGTTAAATTTAAATAAAAAACAAAACAATAATAATGGTAGGAGAAAAAAAAAAAAAAAAAAAAAAATAATAATAATAATAAATAAATAAATAATACATATATATATATATAAATCATAAAATGGTACATCTAAAATAGAATCACATATTTGGTAACTTTTTATATATTGTGTTGCAACCAGTAAGTAGCCGTCTCTAGCGCATTTTTGGTTGCCAGAACCAAATCTTCCCTGGTGCATTGTGCTGGGCTCATGGCACATGACAGAAGATGATCATCGGTCTGTAATTCTCCACATTCACAAGTTTCGTTTACTTCGTAAAAACCCCATTTTACCATATTAGCTTTAGTCCTTGCTACTCCAGCTCTCAATCTATTTAAGGTTTTCCATAGTGGCCATGGTAAATGTCCGCCCAATGGAAGTTGTTGGGTAGGCTGGGTCAATTCTTCTGGCTGTAACTGATCTTTCCACTTTTGTAGCCGAGCTTTTTGTGGGGATTCGCCTAGCTCTTTTGCTGTGTGCATGAAGCTCCTTCGAGATTTGAGTCTCGTACTCGTGAGTCCATATCCGAACATGGGATGTCTATCGTCCTTCATCTGTTTGGTTTTTTCTATGTCAGTGGTTACGCGTCTTCTTATTTCGGGAGGAGCTATGCCTGCTAGGAGGTATAACTTGTGTGTAGGCGTTGGCCTGAGACATCCCGTTATAATTCTGCACGTATCGTTCAATGCTACCGATACATGTTTGGCGTGTTTTGACTGGCTCCACACTGGACACGCATATTCTCCAGCCGAGAAGCATAGGGCCAGACCGGTTGTACGCATGGTATGCGGTCGTGCTCCCCATTGGGTCCCTGCGAGTTTTCTTAGTAGATTGTTCCTTGCTTGTACTTTCATTTTAGTTTTGAGACAATGCTCCTTGAATGTAAGAGTCCTATCTAGGGTAACGCCTAAGTATACAGGGTGATCAGTGCTCTGCAGCTTTTTGCCTAACCATTCTATATTGAGACGTTTCTTGGCGTCACGGTTCCGTAGATGGAAGCAACATACCTGTGTTTTGTTAGGGTTAGGTTTTAATTGATTATTATTATAGTAGTTAGTCATATCTTTTAGTGAATTTGTAAGTTTTTTTTCTACATTATCGAAAGTAGTATCTTGAGCTGTGATTGCAAGATCATCTGCATATAAAAAGTGTTTCGTATCTCTCGGAGTTGGCTGGTCGTTTGTGTATAAATTAAAGAGCATTGGAGCTAACACGCTACCTTGTGGTAGCCCATTTTTTTGGGTTCTCCATCTACTCCACTTGTTGTTCAATTTTACCGTAAATCGACGGTTTTGTAGTAGAGAAGCCACGATTTGAACAAATTGCCAATCCCTGGTGTAATAGTAAACTTTTTGTAACAGTTTATTATGGTTAACAGTATCATACGCTGCTGTGAGGTCTACGAAAATTGCTCCAGTTATCTTTTTCTTTTCGAAGCCATCTTCTATGTGTTGGCACATACTAAGTACTTGACCTGTACAAGCCTTGCCAGGTCTAAAGCCAGCTTGTTCCGGTATTAGTTGTGTGTCAATTTGAGTTTTGATCCGGTTCATGACCATTCTCTCATATATTTTATACGTGTGGCATAACAAAGATATGGGTCGATAGCTTTTTGGATCACCCAGGTCTTTCCCAGGTTTGGGAAGGGCTATTACTTTAGATTTTCTCCAGCTTTTGGGCACACACTTTCTATGGAGACACACATTTAATAACTTGAGTAGCCATCGTCTTGCTCCTAATCCGAAATTTTTAATTTGTTCTACTACAATTTCGTCGTACCCGGCTGCTTTCCCATTTTTCATTTCTTTCAGACTGATGGTGAGTTCATCCATTTGAAAGTCTTGGTGGAATGTATCACTTTCATTGTTTTCGTTTCTTATAATTTTTTCCCTCTTGATTTTCCTTCCTGGTTTACCATTTTTTAATAATTCTGTGGCAATTTGATTAGCAGTGACATTTACACATGTTCTATGTATAGTTGGGTCTCCTCTGAGCTTTTTTATAAGGCGCCAGGCTTTTTTACTGTTTTTAGTCATATCAGCACTTTCGATGACATCGTGCCACCTTTTATTTTTGTCATCACCAAGCATCTTAATAAGGTTCTCTCCTGCCGCAATAGTATCATTACTAAATGGATCATTTTGAAATAAATCCTGATATATGTCCATCAACTTTCCAGTCTCTTTATTCAGGCCTGGTATGTACTTCTCTCTGCAGCCGCGTGGTATATGTTGTCTAGATATTTTCCTTACTTTATCCGCAAATACTTCGTAGTTTTCTGGTGNTTTAACGGTTAGTAATGAAATAAATAATTAATTAAATCGTATAAACCAAAAATAATATGCTATACTAACAGTACTCTGCAATTTTTATAACAAATAAGATAATCAAATATCTAATATAATCAATTAAAAATGAAAAACATGATATATATTTTTTCTTCAATGGGAGGGGTTTGAACCCCTAAAACCCCCCTTGCGCCCGGGCCTTCCCATGAAACGTTTTAAGAACATTAATGGTATGTAACATTGTGCAGTGGGTAATATATATAATTATAATTATATCTCATCTGATCATATTCTACTCGANATAATTATATCTCATCTGATCATATTCTACTCGAACTGGGTGCTGGTCCAAAATCCACACGACCTACCCTCATTGCGGTTATAGTTAATTGATCTAAGTTTAATCTTACAAGAAGCAAAAAAATAAATCTACAAAATTTCCTTAAATATGTAGATGAGTTGTTAAGGTGATCAATTCATTTACTTCTCTTATTCAAAAACTGTTATTAATGCAATAAAAGCGTTTGATTTCTTGCCTACTAAATATAAATTACCATCACACTTATACAAAACTACTCCGAGAAAAATATTCGGTTAGATATCAGTGGTAACTCTTTAGATACCCTACTGATAAAACTTAACTTAATTTTCTTACTAATAAAGTAAGCAGAGCTCTCCAAAGCTACAAATATAAAAATTAAAATTTGTATTTATCAAAATTATCAACCCAAGATTCGTTCTTATGGAAAGCTACAAAAAAATTAATTAACAAAAAAAACTGTTCCTTTCTCTGAGATAAAAGAACAAACAACACGTGGACTATTACTGACGCTGTAAGAGCAAATATTTTTGAGGCGCACCTCTTAAATAATTTTAAACCACATTACATAACTCCTAGCAGCACTCAACAACAAATTATCGCAAGATTTCTAGATTCTCTACTACTAATGGCATTACCCGTCAAGCCTTAGTGAAATTCAGTATATAATAAAAATATTTCCAACCAATTAAGTCCCTGTTTGACCTTATAACTATCTATATTGGCAAACATATTCTTAAAAAAGCACTTGTCTTTTTATCTTTAATTTTCAATGTTTTACATAGACTATCATACTTTCTTGAGATGTAGACCTTCTGGAAACTTAATAATAGTAAAAATAAATAAATAAAAATCTAATCCAATAAAATAAGCTGTCTATTGGCTGATGTCTTTCCTGAATACTGTCATTCATGTCATTGTAAATAAATTTGTTATAAGAATTGCTTATTGTACAACAGACATATAGAAAAATTTGAATTTATTTATTATTTCAAAATAAATTTTATTCTGCGAGCAATTGAGTATTAATGATAAAACGAACACTATGTATAAGATACTTTAATAAAAGTAACAAAAAAAATGTTTATTCACCTAAAATTCAATTTCTACATACATCTACGTCATTAAAATTTCTAATAATAAATTTTTGTTATAAACCCAACACAACCTTATATACACAACCTTTATATATTAAACAAATAACAAATTGCAGTTAAAATTGTTATAAAAAAAATTATGTCGATCTTTTTCTATCTCTATAAAATATAAGAAACATTAAAAAAGAGTTTAAGGTTATTTTTTCTTAAAAATAATACCATATAATAAATTTAGTTTTATAAAATTAAAAAACATGTTTAAAAAAAATATTTTATATGAGTTTTTCTTATTTTGGTATTTAAATCAAGTTTTAGTTGTATATTGTGATACTCAAAGTGAAGATTTTAAAAAATACGTGATTAACTCATTAAACCACATTCGTGTTCAAAATGGATGGGACTCAATTCAACAAACAGAAATTAAACTTGAGAACTTCACAATTAACACTAAAAGCGTCACAAGTGAAATTATCGATGAAAATAACTTTATTCAAAAACTCTACTATATAACATCTCTATTAAATTGTGAATATAGTAATATAATGCAAACTTTCAATGTAATTTTAAACCTTGTTTTAAATAAGTGTAAAGTTAATTATGTAAATAAACAATATGACGCATTGATATATTGTACTGAGCAAATTATTGATATTTTTAAATATTCAATAAATATGTTTCAAATAATGTTGAAAACAGCAAAATATCTCGAGAACATCGACCTACGAATTATAGACTCTACAACTTTTAATATTAAAACTGTAGATTATGAAATAAATTATTTTTATGAATACGCAAGGGATTTAAAATATCCCCCGAAATTTATGATATATAATACTGTTGTCACTAGTTATGAAAATATAAAATGTTTTTATAATAAAACTAAATTAATGTTATCAAATCTTTATAAAAATAAAAAAGTTTGTGGGACAGAATATAAAAGTTCTATTTCAACCAATTTATTGATAAAATATAACATCGATCAAATGGAAAAACTAATAGAGGACTCAGACGATTATATTAATGATATTCATAAAGATCTTGAATTATATAAATCCAGAATAATTGAAAATTGTATTTCAAAACTAGGATTTGAACAACTAGACGGAACAAATACATTCAAGTAAGATTTATAGTTTAGTATGTTTACATAATAAAATTTAAGAATTTTATTTTGCTATTTAAATATTATCATTATTAAGATATTAATTTGGAGGGTTCATAGATTTTTTTTCCATACAGGTATATTCATTCCAAATATAAAATATATGGCCTTTATGATGGCATTGCATTGTGTAATCATTTTCTTTCTTGCAACGGTTGGAAATCATTAAAACATATAGCTGTTAAAACTGATTTTACAAATGAAAATTTAGTATATTTTAAAGACATCACAGAAACAGTTGATACGATAAATTATTATTTTGTGCGGTCATGTCTTTCACTTATTTTAAGATGTCGCTATATTGAAATACTTCGTAATTTTAATGTAATGTTGGGACAAATAATTAATGTTTGTAAATATGAAAATAAAATTAATTGTGCGGTTAAGCTTTATAAAACACTAATGACATCCGATGATATGTTTAAAAAAATGTTAACTGCTCTGACTACTTTAAGATACTACAAAAAGAATAAAAATTATCGACATCAAGAAGTACTCATAGAGAAACTGTTAGAATTTTTTATTGATTTTTTGAATGATNAAACTGTTAGAATTTTTTATTGATTTTTTGAATGATGTTGGAAAAAAGTATTTTTCCTCATTGATATTTACTAATGATGGACTTTATGATGCTCAATCATTCCTTGAACACCTAGAACACGTTCATACTTTTGCTTTACAGAGAAAATTTTATGACGTAAATCAATATAACATGAAATATTGCAAAATTATAAAATGTGAAACAGACATAATTACAACATTTCTACAATTGATTCAAACCAATACCTTAACAGAATATAGTATTATTCATCATGATATGTGTGATTATTTGGAATCATTTGTTCTAAAGGTTGTGAAAAATGATTATGAGTATTTAGGTTTTAATGATTTGCCTTGTAAGAATTGACAATTATTCAAGACTCAATAATATATTGCAAATATGTTATTATAAAATAATTAATTTTTCCTAAAAATATTTGTAATACGACAAAAAGTTCGCTCTTATTTTTGTTTATTTGTATATTGTGTTAATATTTTACTTTGGTTGAGCCAATTTTGGAGCATATAACCGCCGTGCTTTATCAGTAATACTGTGTTTGAAGGTCGGTGGATACCCAAATACATTAATCGTATTCTCTAATTATAAAAGTATTAGGCATAATAATATTTTTTTATATAAGTCTTCCTTTTTTTCTCTGTCTCTCTATTCTTTCTGTTTCCTTTTTAATTATTTAAAAAAATATATTTAATTTTCAGAATATTTAGAGATTAATTCTATTTAATTTAGTTGTTTATTGTTGTTTGTATCACTAGGTCATTTTCCAAAATGCCAAAAAAAATTTTAAGTAAATTAAAAATTGAATTGCACAGTAGTTAATTATCTAATAATATACTTAATCTTTATTGTTAGTAAATGATTAAAAACAGAACAGATATATATGAATATTAAACTTATTAATTTTGAACTAAAAAATAATGTAATATAATAAAAACCCAGCACAGTGGGATCGTGGCATAGTGGAGACGTGGCATAGTTGGGTCCAGTATAGATTTAATCTGACAGTGATTAAAATCACTATCATAAGAAACGCTTCGATGCAAATCTGTAGATAGTGTTTAATTTTTAAAAATTGATGGATAATTACAAAAGCAACATCAACTTCTATTTCCTTAATTATACCCAGATTAGTAATTCTTTTAATTATATATTATATAATTTTTAAAATTAATTGTTTTCAAATTATTATTGATTTTGATTTTTATTATGTTAAAATTAATCATTTTGAACCTACTTTTTATTGTCCTTTAAAGTGAAAGTTTTATTTAAAAAAAAATGTATTTATTACCATAACATGTAGCTTAATTGGCAAGTTTGAAATTGACATTATTAAATAGAAAAAAATGAAATTGTTAAGATTAATATGCATTCAGGGAATTTTATAATTACTATTTACAGTACATTTATCAGAAAAGTTTGATTTTTTTATATTTTTATCGTAAATTACATTTGTAGTTGAATACTTTTATCATATCAAATCTAATTCGACAATTGTAATATTATATTATTACTTATAATATTAAAATATTATATTATGTTATCTTTTGTACATGTATGTCATATATTATGAATTTACAAGATCACCAAAACAGAGTTCCCTTATTTAAAACTTAAAATAATCAATAAATTAGGCAATTAAATCTCATTAACGTACAGATTCAAAGTCACGCCATGTGTGGGTTTTTAATTAGCTCCAGCCAATCACATTTAACTATTAATTAAGATCTACAGTTTCTAAGATCACACTAGGGATCGCTACAGGACCCTCGTCTACTATAAAAACCCATTTTTTCCTATTAAAATCAGTTCTTTCGGCGATTTTAACATACACAAAATCTGCGACACTCTATTCAAGATTCTTACTCTCTGGGACTTAGTTTATTTTTTAATTTATTTGGACTTAGAATATTTTTCTTTAAAACTAAATGACACTTAGAGATTTTAAAGTGAATTTTGTTTTGGTGAATCTTTTAATTTAATTTAATTTGTTCATTAAATAATAATGTTTTATTTTATTATGGAAATAAATGTCAACTAATATTTTAAAACAAAAAATTTTTTTTTTATATAATAAAACCGAATCAACTCTAATTTTCTCAGTTAATGATAAATATTGATTATATGACTAAGTGTATTGCAACTCTATACTTATTGGGTAGCTAATCTTCTGTGGTTTAATGTCTTTGTTCTAACGAACATCGCGCCGGCAGACAGAGTAAAGGTTGCAATTAAATATTTTTAAAGTTGTGTGTTAGGTTAGAATATATTTGTAAGCCTATGTGTATTGGGTAGCTAATCTTCTGTGGTTTAATGTCTTTGTTTTAACGAACATCGCGCCGGCAGACAGCACAGAGAAACTTACAAATATATGTTTTTAGTGTTTAATTTTTGTCTTGGTGATTATTGTGCCGCATCCTTTCAAGGTGCTTTAATTTAGCACCGGGACACATTGGGCCACCACAATTCCGCCCTGACAAATCTTTTACATAGATATAAATATTTCTGAATCTTGTTTTGGCCAGGCCAGAGGAAAATTTAAGAAATATTGGTGTCGATCTCTCAATAAAATATAATCTCTCAAACAATATACTCATTCTACAAAGTCAACTAAAGATACATTATTTGATTATAATTATAAAAATATAGAGTGTATAGAATCTCTTGCATATAATAATACAGTCATAGATTTTGTGTAACGGTTTCGCATTATTTATAATTAAACGCTTTATTCTCAAACGGTCATATTTACTGTCGAACTCAAAGTGTACAACGTGTAAAATACAGTGTGAACTCATAATCAACATTGGATTGTCTAAAATAAGCATCACACTACGTGGGATACAAGGTAAGTACAAATTTAAATTCCCGCTTTCAAATTATAAATACTCTATTGCGTAATAAACCATTAAGATAGGTAATAAAGTTTTGTAGGATAATTGACTTCATTTATTCAATATTGTTCAACCCCGAGATCAGTTCATTATTTTTGTCACAACGTTTGTGTGCATTTTTATTTATTTGATCATTACCCTCATGTATTTAAACTCCGTTTATTCACCCCTCTGAATTCTTCTTTATTCATATTATTATATTCTTTGCACCCTTAAATATCTTGCCACATTTAAACATGTGTTACTCCGCCATTTACCATCATATTTAATAATTTTTATTACCATTAGTCCCCAATACCTACCGCCTATTTCATCACCTTCATCTCACCATATAATTCTAACAATTTTCTTTTAAATTCTACTTTTTTTCTTTTCTTTTCTTTTTGGTTTATTACACAATGAATATTTTAAGAATAATAGAAATTAATGTATTTAATTGTTTGTATGGAAAAAGCTGGTCAAGCTACTTTTTAACTCAAAGCTAACTCAAAAAAAAAATGCAAAATATTAATTAGTCATAGATGGATTTGAACCTCGTACCCTATGCGTGAAAGACACAAGTGTTACCGACTCGGCAACTGTTCGTTGCTTTCACCGCTTGATAAAATTGGCTTTTTAAGCTAACTCAAATTAAAAAATTACTTTTTTGACTTTAAAAAAGCAAAAAAAATTAATAAGTTTAATTTCTTTTGTCTTATGAACTTTATTCTATGTCAATTAAATTATAAAATATTCATGAAAGTCAGTGTATTGTCTTTATAAGGTACTTTAAAATAAAATAAAATACAAAACCCAGGATTTTAACACAAAAATAGCATATTTTTGAATACGGTAGCTATTTGCGCATAGAAAATAAGGTGTCGGGTCAAATTTTTTTTTTTTCATTTAATAGTATATAACATTAACTTTAATTTGATATATGCTTAAAGGACGCAGTATTTCCTGAATAATTTCAAAAATTAAGTAAAATTAAAACTATATTAAAAATATTATTAATTTAAAAAACTAAAAAATATTAAAAATATTAAACTCAAAGCCACAAAAAAATTAATGAAAAGTCGCGGATACGTATTTCGGAAACAATGTTACCATTATCAACGCTAAACACATACATACAGTATAAGTTACTATTTTGAATCCCTCTCTGTGAGCAGAATAAGTGTTAGATTTTCAAAAAAAATTATATCATAGAAAGGGAAATATCTAAGGTTTTAGTATAAAAAAAAATTATGTTGATTTGTTTATTTTTGAAAAAGTTATGGAAGTTTTAAGAAAAAAAAAGTGAAAAAAATTACAAAATATCGATTTTTAAATTTGTTTTTTTTTGGAGATTTCCTCTATTTGCGGGGAACGAGGGCAAAATTTTCAATTTTTAAGGGTAATGTATTCAACTAGATACGATTTGTGATCTTTTGACGTATTGTTGAAAAAAATCGGTTCGTTGAGGGCTGAGAAAAAGTGGTAACAGACACAAAAAAAAAAAAAACACATCATGGTAAAATTAATACCTTCTCAGCTTTGCACGAAGCTAAAAAAGTTGTCTAACACTAAAGAGTTAGAAATCGATAATTGTATTATTTATGGCTCAAGATGATAAAAATAAAACTTAAGATTCGATGATTAGTAGAAAATACTGGATCGTATATATATATATATATTTTTTTTATTTAAAAGACAGACAGGCTTCAACGTCTGAGGTTATTAGCCTTGTGTTCATGTTACATGGCGTGAATTACATTAATATTAAAGATCGAAGATTATAATAGCTTTAAATTTGGATACATGTTAATTGAAGATTGTTTTTAATGTTGATTTTCGTGAGGAATTTTAGAATTTTTTGCTGTTGTCTTCGTGGAGAGCTTCTCCTAAGATGTTTGGTATTGATTGGGAGTTTCGAGTATTTTGAAGATCAGGGCAGTCTAAGATGACGTGTTGGATAGTTAGGTCTTCTTGGTATTTGTTATATATTGGTGGTGGATCTTTGCTGATTAGGAACTAATGAGTCCAAAAGGAATGTTGAATTCTCACTATGTTAAGAGTGAATTCTTGTCTTCTATTTAGATTGTGTAGGTAGTGCCACTTTTTGGTGCATTTTTTAATTTTTTTAATTAATTTTACGGCGGCACAAAATCCCAGTAACTTGTCATGTCATATTTACTTTATTTTTTATGGATATATTTATGTCGTTAGCCGATATGTTACTAATTGTTGGATGTAAGATGGTTTGGTCGCTATATATGCTGACTTATCTGCCATTTCGTTGCCGGCTATACCAATGTTTGAAGGTACCTACATAAATTCTATATTTTTTTTTGTAGAATATAG
Organism: Daktulosphaira vitifoliae; assembly: GCF_025091365.1. Classification (NCBI taxonomy): domain Eukaryota; kingdom Metazoa; phylum Arthropoda; class Insecta; order Hemiptera; family Phylloxeridae; genus Daktulosphaira; species Daktulosphaira vitifoliae. Next base: position 6,360 of record NW_026099797.1, on the reverse strand, counting down.
TTCGGTCTGGGTTATTTTATTTGTCGAGAAGGGGTTTGGAATGCTAGAAGGGCGCTTAATGAGTCGCTTATTATTAGAATATTGTTATTTGAAAGTTAGATTAGTTAATTTGATGGCTTCTAAAATGGCATAGTTTTCTGGGGTAAAAATGCTGCTCTCCGGATGGAGTTTATGAAGTATTTTGGTTTCTTCTTTGATGATTGTAAAGCCATTTCCATGTTGAGATTTGATTGCGTCGGTATAGATATGCATAAAATTGGAGTATTTATTTTGGATGATTTCTTTGAAGTGGAACCTGATAATTGTTGGTTTTGTTTCAAACTTATTATATTTGGTTAATTCAGTATTGAGATGGATTTTCCAAAGCCAAGGTGGACATTTTTGGAATGTTATTTTATTTTTAATAGATGTGTAGATTCTAAACTTGGCGCACAGATGAGAGAAGGTATCTTGTATGAGTGGTATTTGTTTCCTAATTGTGTTAGTTGGATTTATGTTTTGGTTTTTGAAAATCTTTTATATCTTATATGGTTAGGAGTGTTTTTCCTTTTTATGCGGTGGATATGTATGTCTTTTTCTCTTCGTAGTTTGAGGGGCAGTTCTTCAGCATAACATAAAAGGCTTTCGATTGGGCTGGTTCTAAAAGCTCCTATTGAAATGCGAATACCTTCTTTGTGTAAAGAATCTAATATTTTGAGTAGATTTTCTTTAGCTGAACTATAAATAATGGCCCATAATTTATTCGAGACAGTATTAGGGACTTGTATATATTAAGAAGACTTTTTGAGTAAGCACCCCAGGTATGAAGTAAGTGTGTTTTTATTATATTCATTTTCATTTTACTAGAGTTTTTAAGTTCTTTTAGGGGCTGGGTTCATTTTTATTCACTGTCAAAGATCATTCCTAATATGCGTAAAGATTTGCAGAAGGGTATTTCAAAATTATTAAGGAATAATTTGTGGTTCTTTGCAACACGGGTATAAAAACAAATACATTTACTTATTCCTGGGGAGAATTTGAAACCATTCTTTTCAGACCAATTTTGGAGACTATTGATTGTTTGTTGTAGTATTTCCATTGTAGTTTTCATATTTTGTCTACTGTTATAAATGTGACAGTCGTCTGCAAAAAGTAGATGTTTTGTAGGTTTTGGTATTTCTTTAAATATATTATTAAAAGCCTTGGGAAGGCCGTTTTCAGGTAAGTAGGTGTTTGATAATTCATTGTGAACTTTAACTGGTATTGTGCGGTTTGTTAAGAAGTTTTGGAGGAATATGAACATGTGGTGTAACCACATTCTTGAATAATTTTCAGGACCCTGTTTCGCCATACCATATCGTAAGCTTTTTCTAAATCTAAGGCTATTAATATTAGATGTTGTTTTTGATTTTTTGCATTACAAATATCATTGTGTAAGGAAGAAAGGGTGTCGAGGGTTAAAAAAGTATGGGATGCCGTCTGGACCTGAGCTTTTGCTTTTACATCCAGATAATGCATTTTGTAGTTCATTTATATTGAAGAGTTGGTTTATTGTGTTTTCTTGTTGGTAGATGTTAAGTTCAAGTTTCCTTGTAATGTTTCCTTTTATCTTGTGTTTGAAATTTAGAAATTGTATTCACAGTTACAATTACAGTTATTTTAGATAAAATGCTGTGCAAAAAATTTGGTTATATCTGTAAGAGATGAAAGTAAGTGGCCATTATGGATTAGATTGGATGGTAGGGGCTGATGAGATATTCCTCTAATGGATTTGATTTTGTTCCACATGTTGGTTGTAGATGTGGTTGAGTTTATTGAATANTATTCCTCTAATGGATTCGATTTTGTTCCACATGTTGGTTGTAGATGTGTTTGAGTTTATTGAATGTGTGTATTTTTGCCAAGATTCAGTTTTACTTTTTTTTTGTTATAATTCTTGCTTGTGCATGTAATTTCTTTAGCGTTATGTAGTCTTCTATGGATTTGGTTTTATAAAATTTGTTTAAAGATTTTTTGTAATCTCTAATTAAAAGGAATGCAATAAAGCGCATTCCTTGTTCCACCATGGAACTGTTTTCTTTTTGATGTTAATTTTACCAATGGTCAGATTTCCGGCGTCTAATATTATATTAGATAAATTGTTAATAATTTAATTTATTTCGGTTTGGTTAAGTTCGTTACTTAGATTGACTGGGTGGTCACTGAGTGCTTGATTCATAATGTCTCGGTAGAGATCCCAATTGGGATTTTTTAAGTTCCAACGGACTGGTGGCGATGTAGGGACTGTTAAATCTATGTTTTTTTTATAGAAATTTGCCACTGGTCGCTGCTGCTATATTCGTTAAGTACGTTCCATTCGGTGTTTGATGCAAATGTGCTATTTGTTATTGTGAGATTGCATTGTGGCGGGTATATTTTCCAGTATTTAATAATATAAGTTTCTCATTTTCTAGAAATTTTACCATAATTTTGCCTCTTTGGTCCGTAAAATGAGATCCCCAGATTTGGTTACGACTATTGAAGTCACCGAGAAAGATAAATGGTTTGGGTAATTGTTGGATGATATCTGTGAGATCATTAAGTCTAAAAATGGTGCTATCCGGTAGATAAATATTTCAAAAAAATAATGGGGTTTTAAGACTAATGGAGATAGCTATAACTTTAAGTGAAGATTGAATATGAATTTCAGTGCTTTCAATGAGGTTATTGACGTAAATAGCAATTCCGCTACTTGCACGGAGGTATGTTTGGCGATTTTTGAAAAAACCTTTGTATCCTTTTATGGGAAAGGTGGTGTTAGGTTTTAAATTAGTTTCTTGGAAGCATAGGGCGATTGGTTCGATGTGAGTTTTTGCTCTGTGGATATCGGTATTGTGTTTTNAGCATAGGGCGATTGGTTCGATGTGAGTTTTTGCTCTGTGGGTATTGTGTTTGTGTTGACCGTTTATATTCCATTGAATGATAGTGTCCATGATTAGAAATTTTAGAGATTATGTAATGAAACTAGTATGGTTTTTGTTATGTTTAGTTTTGGATAGAATTTTGTTGAAGGGGTTGAGATTGGAAAAGTAGATTTATAAGCTTTGTTAGACATGATTTGAGTGATCTGTCCTTTATTTTAGGATGAATTTGTTCGATTGTGTCCATTAAAATTGGGATGCTTGTGTTTACGCCTTCGATAAGAGTGTGGATATTCATTAATTTATTGTTAAAGTTATCCAGGATATATTTAAATTAGGTGTATATGATTGGTAAGGGCTCATTGATAGTAAAGTGTTCGATGATTGGATTTAAATTTTCGTCCAAATTTGTGTCGAGACTGATTGATGAATTTTTTAACGAGATTTCTTGGTAGTTTTATAATTTTTTTTCTGAGGTAGATGTCAATACAGCATTTGGGCAGTCCGTAGGTTAAGAGGAAGACGAATCAGACAATAGTCTCTTCTGAGTTTCTGTTCGTGAGGCAGTGTTTCATCGGAATAATTTGGGGTTAGAGGAAAAAAAATTGTTTCTTCCGGATTTTCGGCCCAATCCGATTTGGTTTGATCAAGTATATCAAGCGTCGGGCTTGTGGGAGAGCGGATATTTTCAATTAATTTAGTGTGGTCTATGATGAAGTCATCAGGTTCGTTTAATTTGTTTGGGTAGGATGGAGTATTAGTTTTTTGTATATCAACTACATTTTTACAATTATTTGAAGTGTGTCCACTGGCTTTGCATATAAAATATGTTACTATGTCGTCGGTGAAAAAAATTCTGAAATGCTGTATATTTTTTTTTTGATAAAATATTAATGGTATTTTCTAGGGGTAATTATCTAAAAATAAATTTATGCAGTTACTGGGGATTGGTTGCTGGTTATCAAAATTATACCGAAAATCATGTGAACCAAATAGGCATGATGCAGAATTTGAACCTATTAACTATACCTATAGTACGATTTCTTTCAACGATATGTCAAATGATCACAAATCGTATATAGTTGAAGTAATTACCCTTAAAAATTGAAAAAATTTCCCTCGTTCCCCGTAAACAGGGGAAATCCCCCAAAAAATTACAAATTTAAAAATCGCTAATTATCAAAATTTTTAAAATTTTTTTTTACCTAAAATTGCTGTAATTTTTTTTTTAAATGACCGAATCAATATAATATTTTTGATATTGTGGTTCCTAATGGGGGCGATATCGCCCCCCAGTGGGCGGTGAAGTGTCACTGGGGGGCATTGAACTAGTTTTGGATTGTAGAAGGGCGGCAAGCGTGTTCACGTAAAAACGTTGTACATGGTGCGACTTAAAAATAATTCATACTTGATAATCCATATAATAACTATAAGTTACTAATAGGTACTATATGTTGAACAATGTACAATAACTTATCTTTCATTGTTGACAAATTTATTATCTTTATTATTTTAGCAATTATGCGTGGACATTAAATTTTATTATATAACCAACTTTTTAGTACACCGTTTGATTTGACCCGCGCATGTTGTATTAGTTTTCGTTATTATACTCGTAATATTCAGTATGTTAAAAACGTGTTTTTTAAAAAAAATTTTCCGTTTCATAAAATTGTATTTTCAAAAACTGTCTGATGCAAAAAGAAAATGCCGTCAATATAATACGACGTATTTAAAGTTCGGATTTATTCCATCGTCATCCAACATGCAGCTTCCAATGTGTTTACTTTGTAACAAAGTGTTCTCCAATGTGGCAATGAAACCATCTCGTTTGCAGGAATATTTGCAAAAAGTTTATCCTGACAAACAGAATAAAGATTTGTCGTTTTTCACAAATATTAGGGACAAGTTTCAGAAGGCGCCATCGGTCTCAGGCTTATTCGTAGGCTCATCAAAACAATGCGATGATGGTTTGATTGCTTCTTACAATATATCAAAATTGATTGCAAAATCTGGAAAAACCCACACCATAGGTGAAGAGTTAATACTTCCAGCTGCCAAAGAAATTTTAAAAACGGTTTTACACCATTTAGCCACATACAGTGTAATCAAAAATGTCCCATTAAGCAAAGATACTGTGTGACGGTGAATTGATGAAATGGCGGAAGATGTTGAAATTTCATTATGTGAACTTCTAGTATCTACCCAATTTTCATTTCAAATCGACGAATTAATATATTGATCTTTCAACTCTAGCGCGAGAACTATCGTGACACTGTTTTTGGCATTTTACTTATGTATAGTGATTTAAAATATACGGTGATTAATATTTAGCCGCCTGGTTATTATTTATTTAATATAAAATAAACCTAAATCACAACATGTTGCTATAACTTTTTTAAGAATGCATGAATCAATTCTATTCATTAATGATAAATACTTTATATATACCTCTCTCATTCGACATACTTTTTTTTAATCGGACCAATTCCCTCAATACAGGGGGGTGCAAATCCTTAAAAAATACATNTTATACAGGGGAGGTGCAAACCTTTTAAAATGCGTATAGAAAGTTTAACTTTTTCAACTTAACTTTTGAAAATGTTCCGGAAATACTGACACTTTTATATATACCTTAAATTAAAACTTATGTAATATTCTTTATTTTGAAAAAAGTTATAATGATCACCGTAGCAAAGATGTGCTATTTTTGTGAAAAAATTCTTGATATTATATTTTACATTTTTTAACATTATGTTGCTTTAACTTATTTAAAAATGCATGAATCAATTCAATTCTTTAATGATAAATACTTTATATATACCTATACTTTATATATAGTGAAAACGGACATCAAGTTAAAGAAAAACGTACGATTTCCGTGAAAAAATTCTATAATTGCTATAACCTTTGGAAAAATGTATGTATCAATTGTATTACTTTTTATAAATTATTTATTATATACCCCTTTCATCTGACACACTTATTTTGTAAATTGGATCAAAACTTTTAAAATTTTCATAAATATTATATAAATCAAATTGATATAGCATAGAAAGTTAAACTTATTTAAACGTTTTTGCTCTTTTTAAGTAGAGAAAAATAATTTTGAAATTTGAACTAGCTTAAATTGCTATTTTTTTCAATCGTCGGAAGCGACGTACGTTTGCCGAGTCGGTAAAACTTATGTCTTACGTGCTTGGGGTACAAGGTTTCCACCCGCATATGGCAAGTAATTTTTTGCATTTTTTTCTTGATGCTTTTTAAGTTAAAATAAATTTTCAACTCCTTTGATTTTAATCTCATTTAGATTCAATAACTTCAATAAAGATCATGGATCCCATCACTGTAGTCGCCTTTTGCGAGAAGAAATTTCTTATTCATATTAAAATTATTTTAATATATTTTAGGTTTTAGCTTCGATTCAAAACTGAGAAGGTATTTTTTTGTGACTATCATTTATTTTCTCTGCTCTAACTTG
>NW_026099796.1:18273-19753 GCF_025091365.1 Daktulosphaira vitifoliae | reverse complement strand
TACCTGTAAATTATAGTTTTATAAAATATATATTTTATAATATATGTAGTTTTGAATTATTTTGAATAAAATTCGATTATTGTAGACTTACTCCTATAGAACTATTTAGTTCAATATTTTAAAACCTGATTTCCCTTGTTTATCCTTGAGTCAGATAATCAAGTAATCGAATAACTAGGTCAATTATTAACTTCTATAGTGTATACGTTGCATTCACCTGATTGCCATTTTGCCATCTCGCCATTTTTTATAGCCATTCATAGCCAGTCATCACTAACGCCACTGCCACTCCACAGCCACGGTTAATGTCACGACCATTACCATGACTTTTGTCATTTTATTTTGAGCCACAGTCCCTTTTAATAGAACATCCAAACCATGACTTCAACATCTTCGTATAATTTCGTATGTAGCGACTTGATCACCGAGACATCAAATTATCTCGATTCGTGCAATTTTATGTTCTATCCTCCCTTTGGTGACGACCATTGGATGAGTAATTTCTAGCTAGAAAATGAAGTCCTTATTACTATTGCTATTGAAATATATAGTATTGTTATATTATTATTATTATTATATTATTATTTTGGGGCCCCAGCCACATTACAGCATTGTCTGTTTATTTATTATATTTTATAATTATATTCGGCAAGTCCGATTTATTATATTGTGGCATATATTTATTTATATTCGGCAGGTCCGATTGATTTATTATATTGTGGCATATGTTTATTTATATTCGGCAAGTCCGATTTATTTATTATTTTGTGGCATACTTATATACTTAAATGTATACTATTATTTATATACGGCAAGTCCGATTGATTTATTATTTTGTGGCATATTTTTTACTTAAATTCGGCAAAGTCCGACTTAGTTCATTAGAACATTATTNAGTATATTGAAATATTCTTACAATGTTCTCAGAATATACTTTGGCAGCGAATATTACATTCTCACAATATTTTAAAGGTATATTTCTAAAATATTACAAAAAGTATATTGTGACAATATTTTTAAAATGTTTTATAAATATANAGTATATTGTGACAATATTTTTAAAATGTTTTATAAATATATTTAAAAAATGCAAAAAAGTAGACTGCTACGCGGGATTTGAACCCTGTACTTCTAGAGCTTTGGACTCGTGCGTGACCCATTGACCCACAGGTTGCTTCGAAAGAAGTAGGATAAAAAAGACTATTTAAGGTAGTTCAAATGGTTATTTGTCTGTTAAGTAATTTTTCTTGTTTAAAAATATTCAAAGTAAATACAATTTTATATTCAATTTAGATTAGATTCATATAATTTTTTTGAAAATCAGCGATCCCATCACCATGATTTCTCCTTGTAAGTTAGAAACTGACTATTATTGTTGATAATATAGAAATATATTCTAACTATAATAAAAAAACTTTTTAGGATTTTTAGTTTCACAGGACAATAATAAGATATAATTGCGTTGATAAAACTAAAAAAA
>NW_026099796.1:12474-16046 GCF_025091365.1 Daktulosphaira vitifoliae | reverse complement strand
TATATAATTATAATATATGAATAAATAATAAATATAATAATTAAATTTAGTATTAAATTGATATTCAATAATTTAATACTGTAATTTTGACGGATATATTATAAAAATAATAAAGTAGGTATATATTAACGCGTATAAAAATTTAAAGGGCTTGATGCAGTACTTTTTAATAAAAAATATTTGTTACTTATAACAAAGTTATAAGTTTTATACACTGTACTACAAGGAACTTTCATCGGGAACTAAAATATACTTTTCTAAATCAACTTTTCGCGATGCTTTCAAATGTGCAATAGAGTTTTTCTATCACTTCTAACTTGTAATATTATGACTTATTATTAAAAAATAAATTTACATATAAAAAAAAATAATTAAGAACAAAAATATTGTTTTAAATTAATACTGATTTTGACGTCGCTACCGTTGGTTGAAAAAAATGGCTATTTAAGTTAGTTCAAATTTCAAAGTTATTTTTCTCGACTTAAAAGAAGCAAACAAATTTAAATAAGTTTAACTTTCTATGCTATATTAATTTTTTATTTATATAATATTTATGAAAATCTGTACTCCCCTTGTCAGGTATTTTAAAATAAAATAAATTACAAAACCCATAATTTTAACACAAAAATAGCATATTTTTGAATACGGTAGTCTTTTTTTACCATGAAGACAAATCCAGAGATCAATTTTTTTTTTTCAAATTAAAGTATGTTACATAAGCTTTAATTTAAGATATATATAAAAGTGTCAGTATTTCTGGAACACTTTCAAAAATTAAATTGTAAATGTCCTTGTTTCAATATGCATATTTAAAGTTTTGTACAAAAGGGTATGAAAGCGGTATATAAAAATTATTTATAAAAAATAATAATATTGATCCATACATTTTTCCAAAAGTTTGTAACGTCACAAATTCGAAAGTGGGCCGTTTATGATTTTTGTTATTTCTACTTATTTATTTTATCGCGCGAAAGAACCTTTTTCTGACACAGCGGTGTCAACCACTCATTATTTTGTCGCTGACTGCTAGATAAGGCGATAAAAGAGAAATATAATTAAAATCGAATTGTTTATCAGTATTGATCCTTTCCAAAAATCGATTTGAAATTGCCGCTAGATTGACGTTGACTCTTCTCCATTGTTTCTTCTGTCATTTACCGTGCTAGAGTGCACACGTTTATTGTCTTTTGGTCATTTTTATTCAATGATGGAGTAGAGCCGTCAACGGTGAACGGCCAGGTCTTTTCGGCGATGCATCCAGACCATTGGATGGTTCTCTTCGGACACCGGGTATCGTTTTCTTTTATGTATTATATTTATGTAATGAGATATATTTTATTAATTATTTTATTTCATTTTTATTTTATTGTTAACTAACTTAATTTTGTTTTTGTATGTAGAACACATGTTTTCATTTTCTTCTAGCCAACGCTAAGGAGCGAGTGTCCAAACCTCTCCTGGTGTTTTTCATTAATTTCCGATTAACATTAACGGATGTGTTCCAATACCGTCCGTGATGTTTGTAATATTATTTGTTTATTATTTGTTTAAATATTTTATTTTATTTGTATTGCCTTTATTTGTAGACATGGTTTTTGATGCTTTTGAATTTTTGTCCATAATTAACTTAATTTTATTTTTTTTAACAATTAAATTAAATTTCCTTATTAATTTCAACTGTAATATTTATTTTATTGCGCGAGTAATTTAATTACTCACGTGTATTTTATCCCTATTCCTTAATCTAGACACGGGCTACGGTATGTTTTACATATCTACCACATACAACTTTGATTGTCATAATTGTATTTAATAAACTACGAGGTATTATAGTAATTTATACATATAATGACATATTAACTTAAATTATACTTTTAATTAATTAAAAATTAAATTCCACCTATGGTTTGGTAATCATATCTGATAGGTGTGACACCTCGCCTAGGTCGCCTTGCTACTATAGCTAGTCGTTATGCAAGTGGCAAACCATGTTGTTGTTATAGGCCGAATAATAAAAGAAGCCCACTTGCAAGTTATAGCAATATAAATTTATTTATATAAAATATAAAATCGAGAAGTTTTTCACGGAAATCGTACGTTTTTCTTTAATTTTGATGTCCGTTTTCACTATGAAGACAAGTCCAGAGGTCAAATTTTTTTTTTTTTAATAATAAAGTATATTACATAAACTTTAATTTAAGGTATATATAAAAGTGTCAGTATTTCCGGAACATTTTTAAAAGTTAAGTTGAAAAAGTTAATTTTTTGTGTAAAAGTTACCATTTTGAAACCGTTTCTGTGGGCTCTTTTGACATATTGTTCATCAAAATCGGTCCAACGAGAGCTGAGATTCAGCGTTCACAGACACAAAAAAAAATAAAAAATAAACACATCATAGTAAAATTAATACCTTCTCAGCTTCGCATCGAAGCTAAAACGTTAATATTCTTTAAACTTGAGAATTCCTGTAATAATAAAAACTTATGACAACCGGCACTCTGTATTTTTAAATAATGAAGTAATTGCTATGTGAAATAAAGATAATTTTACTTAGTTGCAAATTAATTTATACATAAAAAAAACCCAGCACAGGGGGGTCGCGGCACAGTGGTGACATGGTATAGATGGATCAAGTATAATGATATCTGACAGTGATTAAAATCACTATAAAAAAAAAACGCTTCGATGCAAATCTTTAGATAGTGTTTAATTTTAAAAAATTGGTGGATTATTCCAAAAGCTTCATAAACTGCTAGTTCCTTATTAATATCCTGATTAAGATAAAGTATGTCGAATGAAAAAGGGATTATTAAAAAATAGTATTTCCCATAAAAAAATTATATTGATCAATACACTTTTCAATAAGTTATAGCATTATAAAGTTAAAAATATAAAAAATAAAATTGAGAATTTTCACACAATAATAGCATTTGGTAGCCATTTTCACCGTGAAGACAAAATAAAGTCCGAAATTTTTTTTTTACATAATAAAGTAGATTACATTAGCTTTAATTTAATATATATATAAAAGTGTCAGACTTTCCGGAACACTTTCAAAATTTAAGTTGAAAAAGTCAATTTTTTGTGAAAAAGTTGTCATTTTGAATCCCCCCCTGTAGGCAGGTAAAAAGTCAGATTTATAAAAAAAATATACCAAATGATAGGTAAAGACATCATGCATCTACAAAAAAAAGAATTATATTGATCCATACATCTTTCGAGAAGTTATAGCATTATAAAGTTAAAAATATAAAAAAGAATTTTTTTACAAAAATCGTATTTTTTTTATTAAGTTTAATGTCTGTTTTCACCATGAAGATAAAATAAAGTCCGAAATTTTTTTTTTTCATGATAAAGCATATTACATTAGCTTTAATTTAAGATATATATAAAAGTGTCAGACCTTCCGGAATATTTTCAAAATTTAAGTTGAAAAAGTAATTTTTTTGTGAAAAAGTTGTCATTTTAAATCCCCCCTTGTGGGCAGGTTAAGGGTTAAATTTATGAAAAAAATATACCAAATGAAAGGTAATGATATTATGCATCTATATAAAAAAAGAATTATAAGATAT
>NW_026099796.1:0-12180 GCF_025091365.1 Daktulosphaira vitifoliae | reverse complement strand
AAAAAAAAAAAAAAAAAAAAACACATCTTAGTAAAACCAATACCTTCTCAGCTTCGCATCGAAGCTAAAAATAAAATCAATTATAACAGTTATTATGTTAAAGAATGTACTAATAAATTGTATGGACAATGTATAGTCCTTGAAAAAAAATATCTCGGCCTTTTCTTAAAACAAGTGAAGGCTTGTTCCTCCGGTAAAGGCGCTACGCTGGACCGCTGATTGTTCGAGTCGAGTTCGCTGACACGGTCCGTGGAGTTGTCCAAAAAACGATTCGCGGACCGGAATTTCGCTATCGAGTGGCATACGTACGGGGCGGTAAAATTTCGGTAGCTGGATTCCTCCCTTCGCTACGTATGTTTCCCTCTAGCATAATTATAATGTTGGGTTTCGTCGCGTAGCATGGTAGCTGTCTAAAAACGCATTCGCGACGTAATTAATTTGTGCTAATGATTTCCCCGACATATTGATACGTGAATATTATGTTTATTTACAAACCTTAATAATCAAATGTATGCTACGTTAATAGCGAACATAAACAATATCTCAGTGTACGTTCAAATTTGCTACTGCAGTAGAAAAACAAGTGTTATTATTATTGCTATTGTTGTAATAAAGTACCGTGATAAGATGGTACGGGGCCGCCGTATATGATATGACAGCGATTGTTCACTCCAAGTTAAAACTAAAATCTAATATAATTAGAAATAAAACTGAATCGGCTCAAAGCCTCTTACCTTAACTTTTCTCGGCTGGTTGAGATTCCTTTTTCGGGGAGCCACTTGTCGCGTATCCAGTATACGATTAGGCGTGTACAAAATACACCGATAAATAAATATTAATATATATATATATATACCAACCCAACCGCTCTAGAGGGTACTAAATAATTAACACCAACACTTATGTTGCAGCACAATTGCAGGCTGAGAATATCCACACAAGGTGCTGAAAAAAAAGGCCACAGTAACAGACGTCGAAAACGTTATAGAAACGAGCCAAAAGCTGAAGCAAAAGAAACACAGAACAGACGGGACAACCACTTAAGGTCTATGTCGGAAACGCAACAGAACGCAATATCCATAATCCATACTCGGCGGCAGCCTTATCTCGGTGTCAAGGCCTGGGAGACAACCGAGTGTCATATTAATAGCTGGACGGCTGATATCGCGAGAGACACGGGTGAGCGCCAGCCTAATGCGACGGGCGGTGCTGTGTCAAGTTGTATCTCAGAATCACTGATTATGTCTACTAAAGAAGAGCAAATACTACTGAATAAGTTTAAATAAAGACATTTAAATACTATTAAACCTCTACATTTAGCTGCATCTTTGTTGGATCCCAAAACTCAAGGGTGTAATTTATCAAATTCAAAGTATTAAATGCTATTGAGTTTATTGATGAAATGATATCTATACATAATAATATGACTGATTCTCTTAAAATGGATGTTGCAATAATGTTATTTGGAAATGTGAGGAGAAAATAAGTCCTTTGACATGGTGGAATAGTTGTTGTTCAAGTACTCATTTATGTATTATTGCAAAAAAAATATTAATTGTTCCTGCTACATCAGCAGCCACTGAACGTTCATTTAGCACATTCTCAAATATTCACACAAAAAAAAAAGGAACCGTTTAACAACATCAAATGCTTCAAAAATAACTCATGTTTCCCATTATTGGAAACAAAATTTAGAAAAGAATAAAAAAGTTACTTATGTTAATTATGAAGGTGAATCCCGTGAACCTAATGAAATGGATAAAAATACACTTAATATACCAATTGTGTCAGATGAAAATTTAATGTCAATTGATGGTTTAATTTCGTCCGACGATGAAAAGTGGTGTCCTAGTGACAGTGACGATGATTGCTATAATGAGTATTTTAAACAAAAAGACTGAAATTCTAGTCAATTATTTTATATTGTTCATTAAAACCATAATAAAGTGATTAAGATTTTTTTTTTATTACTATTATTATTTTAAACTTTTAATTAAGAATACTATTTTATTTTATTTTAAACAAAAAGAAAGATGTTATATTATTGTTATTTACATTTATAAGTAAACATTTATGTTAATAAAGTTATCTTTTGCTTTTATTACTTTTGAAAAACCTGGAAAATGTGAACAAAAAATGACGTATTAAATTTGGTAACTTGTTTAAGCATTTTATAGGCATCATAGTTGATGCCTATAAAATGATTCATAGCATACAGTTAATTTGAAATATAAACAGTGAAAAGTATAACAGAATCAAAAATTATAATTAGTTATAAAATATTTAAAATTCCTACACATAAAATTTCATATTTAGTTTAATTTTTGGTATTAATTTTTGACTTTGTGTTTGATACGTTCCTTAAATAAAATAGCTATTTTAAAACCTGGACTAGCGTTGGCTAGAAGAAAAGGAAAACACGTGTTCTCACATAGGATGTCAAAAACAAGAATGAGCGTTCACCACCGACGCTCGGTGGTCGATCGCACTCCAGTAGATAGACTTTGCACCCTTGCTAGATAGCGGGAGTACTCTAATCAGGCTGGGCTCGCGATGTAATAAGGCGGCTGATGAAAGAGACGAGGTGACCGTGTATTAACGTATCGCAAAATATACGGTACTATGTCATACTCCCCCGTCAAGCCACAATTTACATGCGTATGCAATCGAACCGCATCAATTTTAACCAACCATTCAAGTTTGTCTAATTTAAAGTTGATCTCAAATGCTTGTTCGCTCTATGGGTATATGCAACAAAAAGGAATTGGAATGCTGTATTTTAAGTGATGTGATTTTAGGGAGGGTTTAAATATTGTATTTTTTTATGTTAATAAAAAAATAAAAGGAAAGATTAAATGGTTGGATCATTGTATTTATGAGGTGAGGATAGAGGGGAATCAGTCATTGTCACAGATTGCTGGGGACGTTTTTTCAATCTGTATTGTTGGCCTCCACCTTCTTTCTCCGATTTTCTTATGGCCTTGGTTTTTAACATCATTCGTTGTCCGAATTCTTTTTGACGACGTGCGGATTTCGCTTTCTGTGAGGGAGTGCGGTGTTTTTTTGTGATAGGTTCTTTATTTGGGTTTTGCGTGTTTGCTGGGGGGTTTCGTTTGAAAGTTCACTGGCTGTTTGAGATGGACGCCCCGTCGTTAACTTTTAACTCATTTTTCTTTAGGGTTGAGCTCAGTTGCGTTGTTCTATTACCCTGATTATGGCCTGAATGGTGCCAGTCCAACGTACCGCTTTGCTCTTTGTTAGAGGGCTAAGAAAGGTTGGGTGGCAGGTCGGATTTTCATACTCATCAGTAATGGTATTGATGGAATGCGGGGACTTAAAGAGGGATATGATGTATGTTGCGTATACAGTTATATGGTGTCTTTGTTGTGACCACCCCATCAATATGTGATTGACCACTGATAAAAATAATTGAACGAGTTCCACGCGACTCGTTAAAAAGAGTCATTATTATTCTTTTCGCAATCAAAACACTCGCTCGAGTATCGTTGATACCAGACTGAACGGTATATTATCGTTTCGATTTTTCTTATTTTGTGCTGAGACATACTCGTGGGAATAGTGATGTGCAAATTCCCAGGAATTTTATGATGGGAAAATTTCCGTAACATTCCTTATACCGGGAATTTATCGGGAATATTATAATTTTATTAAATTTTGTTCATATTTATTAATTTTGTTTCAATATTTAACTAAACTTATAGTTGTGTATTTAGTATTTTTTATTGACTCATCAATTTTTCTAAAAACTTAATATTTCTAAAATATAATAAAATATTAATTGAATTAATGAATAAACCAATTATTGTAAAAATATATCATGTCTTAATAAAACAACAACTAAAATATCTAAGCACTTCTAATTGTAACAAAAGTCAATGATTCATCATTTATATTTTCAAATATAAAAATTAAACTATTATAATAATAAAGCATCTATCTAATAATATCACCATGTCAAGATTAAATAATATGTGGACGAAGCAAAGCACTATAAGTCAAAATATAATAGTGATAAACAGCATATAGAACCTTTAAATTTTCATGCAGCAAAATGATAAAGACGCGTTAAAATCATTTTGAAGAATAACAACATACAATTGGTTACAATTGACTAAAATATTTAATTTGATAACACACATATTTTTCAACAACAATCTACATTCACTTGCAAACGTGAAAAAAATGCAATCGTAAATAATATTTTTATTGATATTTAATAATTCCATTGATAAGGTACAATATCAATCTAACAATATTTATTGATCGTTTCATGTTCAAATATGATTATTAAGATAAACCAAGCAATAATAATCAGGCAATTTATGATTATTGTGTCTACGGAATTATATTGATTAGTTTTTACTATGGCAAAATGTGCTTCCAAACTCAAAATTAATGCTTTTAAACAACAAAATCTCAAAAATGACTTGTCCAATTTTTAAATTTCTAAGTATTTTTGTCATAAATAAAATTTCCTAACCGAAAATTTAAAAAAAAAGTAATGGTTGCCATTTAAATTACTGAAGTTAGGGTAGATTTCTACCCTTTTGCATTTGGTTTGAACTTTAATTTTAATCGTAAAAGATGCATTTAATTATTCAATTAGCCTGTAAAAAAAAAAATTATTAAAAAAATCAATAGCGGCTAAAAAAATCGATGGTTTCAAACTTATTGAACACTCTGTATAGTATCTTTCGTTAGTATTTCACCTTTACTCATATATATATAAAACGTGCTTTTGTAGGCATACATACCCCGAGATCCCTATTTCATTCTTTTATTATCTCTTTATACTATACCACCGCCACAGCTACCATTTTCTCTTCACATTATACTACTTTCTTCTTGTCGTACGTCGGTAGTGCCCCAACGTAGACACAAAAGTTTTACACAAATTAATTAATCGTTTTTATATTTATATATTGACGTCAAGTTCGTCGTTCAAGCTCTTCTCGAGTCCTCCCGTTGGATAAACTGATAAGCCCCAATCCCTCTAATTAGTAGACTACTCAAGTTGTAGAGTTTAGACCCGTCAGCACAGTCTAGCTCAAAAGTAGCAGACTGAAGGGTGGCTCCTTGTCAGCCACCAGCACAACTACCTTTTTACTATACTCACTGAAGGACGGTTAAGCCCAAAAACTAGCCAGCTCGTACACTAATTATTAAGATTGACTAAAGGACCAGTAATCCAACCTTGACTCTAGCCGCACACACACACACAATTCTAAGAACACGGTGAATATAAAATATTTGCTCTAAGTCCAGGTTTTAAAATAGCTATTTTATTTAAGGAACGTATCAAACACAAAGTCAAAAATTAATACCAAAAATTAAACTAAATATGAAATTTTATGTGTAGGAATTTTAAATATTTTATAACTAATTATAATTTTTGATTCTGTTATACTTTTCACTGTTTATATTTCAAATTAACTGTATGCTATGAATCATTTTATAGGCATCAACTATGATGCCTATAAAATGCTTAAACAAGTTACCAAATTTAATACGTCATTTTTTGTTCACATTTTCCAGGTTTTTCAAAAGTAATAAAAGCAAAAGATAACTTTATTAACATAAATGTTTACTTATAAATGTAAATAACAATAATATAACATCTTTCTTTTTGTTTAAAATAAAATAAAATAGTATTCTTAATTAAAAGTTTAAAATAATAATAGTAATAAAAAAAAAATCTTAATCACTTTATTATGGTTTTAATGAACAATATAAAATAATTGACTAGAATTTCAGTCTTTTTGTTTAAAATACTCATTATAGCAATCATCGTCACTGTCACTAGGACACCACTTTTCATCGTCGGACGAAATTAAACCATCAATTGACATTAAATTTTCATCTGACACAATTGGTATATTAAGTGTATTTTTATCCATTTCATTAGGTTCACGGGATTCGCCTTCATAATTAACATAATTAACTTTTTTATTCTTTTACAGTGAATTTACGACGGCATTTTTTTCTATTTTAGAAGGTAATGTCTTTAATTAGATACTATTTGTGATCTTATGATGTATTTCTAAAAGAAATCGGTTCAGATAGAGCTGAAAAAAAGTTGTAACTGACACACACACAAAAAAAAACACATCATAGTAAAATTAATACCTTCCTAGCTTCGCATCAAAGAATAAAATTTATTAAAAAAAAACATATTTCTAAAAGAATGTTGACCTTAAATCATCGAGCTTTTTCTGATCGAAGAGTTTTATCGTCCTCACTTTATTTAATTTTGACATAGTGATATAGTTAGATAGATGTTATATTATTATAGTAATTTAATGATAAATTTATTGACTTTTGTTATTATTAGATGCGCATAACTTCCTTAACTGTAATTTTATTTATAAATAATATATTTTTAAAATCATTTGTCGATTTTTTAGATTTATTTAAATATGAATATGTAATAATTTAGTATATTTTAGTTAAATATCCGTAACATTTAGATTCTTAGTGAAATGAAAATTTAATAATTCCGGTAACATAAAGTCTTCGTAAAAGTTAATAAGATTTTGTTCCATATTATCGTTCCAAAATTTGTCATCTCGAAGAATTTTACAATAAACTATACCTAAAAAAGTAAAATAATAGCATTTTATAGTAAACATGTTTTTGGATTTCAAGTATTCAATCAAATTGTTAAGTAATTAAATTATATAAAATAGTACTGAAGGTGATTCTAGTTTTCCTGATTATGGAGACTTTTGATAAATCGTTAAGCATTGTCATGGGTCTAATTTTTATATGAGAAGAAATCATTCAAGAAATTACATTGTCACGGTCGGTTGTAAAACAGTTATCGTAATCACTAATCATAATTAAATGTGTATATCAAAAAAAAATTTGGGTTAGTTTATATCCTAATTCTATATTTTTAATACCTTTTGGAGTCCAAATAATTAAATAACAATACTGTCTCTTTGAAATGTGCAGTTCTCCTTGTATTTGATAAAAAGTAGCAGAATGACGTTTTAGTACGAGTTCTTCATTTTCATTGTACTGTAAATATTTTATCACTTTATCTTTAATAGCTTTTTTGGGAGTCAAATATTGGGCATTAACTGGACATTTTATTTCAACAATGCCATCATCTCCAATTATACCATCCGGCTTCGCTATTAAATAGTTCAAGTTTTCATCAATAAATACATTGCATAGTTCAATCTTTACGTACACTTTCTTCTCAAAATTTTGTATTGCTTTCGGCTCATTAACTGTACCATATTGCTCAGAATACCTATATATATATATATATATATATATATCAACAATAGCATAAAATAGGAAATTATTATCTTCACAAAACTAAAATATTTAAAAATAATAATTGAAAATTATATGAGAAAATAATTTTTTATATTATTTGTTATACTTATTATTACTTACGGGATACTATTTTTGGTATCACATGATTTTTCATTCCGAATGCGCAATATTCTTTTCAAGAACGATTCTTTGTCTTTTGTTTGATTAAATTTACAAGCACTATAAAAACGAGAAGATATTAGACGTTCATTACGTACTTTTTCCCAAAAATCTTTATTAACGAAATGTATTTTATTTTTCTTGAATATTTTATCGTTATAGTCNTTTTTTATGTATATACAATTCAGCAAAAAGTACGGGAGGGCTGGCGTGTTACATTGTGAACTGTCGTAATATGCACAATGCTCTGCATTACGCATCTTACATTCATCAATATTTAATATTTAATTAATAAAATTATTAATATTTAATTAATAATATAATTATATTTAATATAATTTAACATATCAATATTTAATGCCAATTGTATACAAACAAATAATTAATTTATCTGTTATAACATATACACTGTTGTACACTAGCTATTATATATGTATATACATATTAAATTGATTATTGTACACAATACATCTGATCTTAAAATAACTATCATGTTATGTTCAATTTAATACAATAAATTGAGAATCACTAAATGCGCTGACGACAACAACCCATGAAGGGGTAATTAAAAATAATATAAAAAAGGCTTAGTTCTGCTTGTACATCAGTGAGCGAGTGTGCCAGCGAGCGGCTCATTCTCTCTCCTTTTTGAACATCTGAATTCAATAAGGAATTCAGTATTCTTCTAATTTTGATTTATTTTAAGCAAACTAGCCGCGACCTCATGTTGTCGTCGGTACATTTTAAAGCGATATCGAATACAATTATTTTGCGTTAACACTTTATTTATTTAAAAGAGACAGTATAAATATTTACGCAAATCTTGACGATGTTTGTACAAGCCAAATAAAAGAAGTAAGTAAATTTATATTAACCCAATTATTTAGAATTAATAATCTGAGTAAATAATGATAAAGCAATAGATCATATATTTATATTTATTTTCAAACTTTATTAATTGTTACTCTCTAGTTCGTACCTTATACATAATCACATTACATGGTACTCGTGAGATGGCCACCGACTCTTCGTTGTCTCAGTGTATTATTTCAGGTACTTACCAGTTAGGTCATTGTAATACCTCTATAGAAAAACTTAAATAATTTCTTTTTATATCTACTTGTCTTTATTGTTCTAAACCCTCGGACTCTACAACCCAGATAGAACCTCGTTGCTCCTGAATTGACCAAATCCCCAAATATCCTATATTGAACAATAAATACACCTAACATCTCTTTTTTTGCGAATTTTTGTATTACTACAGAACGTTTGTAATTGTCACGTCAATTATGCCGTTGACACCTGGCAATAGTTTTAAAATTATGACTGCAGTGGTCGAATGGACTGGTAATTCACATGATGACAATGTACGCCGCCACCTTTGACGTATTAAATGGTATGGTGTCAATTTAATTTTTTTTTATAGATGTATGATGTCTTTAGCTATCATTTGGCATATATTTTTATTAATCTGACCCTTTACCTGCCCACAGGGAGTTGTCAAAATGACAACTTTTCCACAAAAAATGTATCAACTTAACTTTTGAAAGTGTTCTGGAAGGTCTGACACTTTTATATATATTTTAAATTAAAGCTAATGTAACGTTCTTTATCATGAAAAATAAAATTTCGGACTTAATTTTGTCTTCACGATAAAAATGGCTACCAAATGCTATTTTTGTTGGGAAATTCTCAATTTTATATTTTTAACTTTATTATGCTATAACTTTTTGAAAAAGAAATGGATCAATACAATTTTTTCATGAGAAGCAGTATTTTTATACATCTTTCATACGACGTACTTACTTTCATATATTACACTTATATATCATAAAACTTGTAATCAGGATATAAATAAGGACATAGGAGGTCATCTAGCTTTTGGAATAATCGACCAATAAAAAAATTTAAAATAAAACACTATCTACAGATTTATATCGAATCTTTTTTTATGATAGTGATTTTAATCACTGTCAGATATCATTATACTTGATCCAACTATGCTACATCCCCACTGTGCCGCGACTCCACTGTGCAGGGTTTTTTCTTACTGATTCTGAAATAAACTTTTTTTGCAAAACACATATTGTGCCAGGCTATTATGGGTACATTAAGTGTTTTAAGTACTGCACGGAGTATGTGATCTATCCGTAATGACAATATGAAGTATTCTGGGTCTGAAGAAGAGCCCCAGCAACACGGATCCTAGTTATTAAACTATAGATAAAATTTGTTGCAAGTGTCATTTGCAATATTATATATTTTTACGTTTATAAAAAGTTTTTACCCAATTATACAAGTAAGTTTGTATTTTTAAAAATTTTAAAAACATATCAATATTGATTACCTTTGCTAATAAGTGTATGAGAAGTTTTGTTCATGTTTATTATACAAGGAATAAATGTCTTTGTCAATAACATTTTCACATAAAGTTTGAATTTTTTTTTTTTTATAAATGGATTAATATTTTCTTGAAAAGTATTTAATTCATTTGTTGTTTTACAATTTTCGCAAAATTCATTCATCGAAGAAAGTAATACTGAGTTATCTAAGTATTCTAAACTGAATTTAAGTGTATCCTTCTTTTGACTATCGAGTTTTGCTATATCAATAAGTCGTTTTGCAAAATTATATTGCCAAGGATTAACAACAAACTTGCCATAAATAAAAAATGAAATCATCCTAACTACGTATTCAGATACATGTGGAAACTGTATTTTGAAAATATGATTTGGATTGAAATTTTTTATCCGAATATCGTTTTTTAACACTTCTAAAATATGAAGACATAAAATTGCGTGAAAACACTCTAACAACTCTAATTCTTTTTTTAATTTGTTTAAGCTTGATTCTTTTTTTTGTCTACACTCATAATCGTCTTTACAAGATTTTGATAATAACAACATGTCATCATAATTTATTTGCGAATGATTAATAAATCTTTGATTTTTTCCACATACTAATGATTTGATATCATTATTAATAGTACTTACAACTTTTAAAAACGAATCGTCAAATATAGTGTCGTAATCAGGTGCCTGAAATTAATTTGTAATTTATTGTCTTTATAAGATCTTGATAATAACATTATGTCATCATAATTTATTTGCTAATTATGAACAAATGTTTGATTTTTTTGAATATTTAATGATTGGATATAGTAAAAAAGTTACTATTTTAAATCCCTCCTGTGAATAGGTTAAGTGTTAGATTTTCAAAAAAATGATATTGAATGAAAGGTAAATATCTAAGGATTTAATATAAAAAAACTTTTGTTGATTTTTGAAAAAGTTAAGAAAGTTTTAAGAAAATAAGTGATAAAAAATTTCGAAAATTAGAGATTTTTTAAATTTGTAACTTTTTTGGAGAAATCCCCCATTTGCAGAGAACGAGGGAAAACTATTCAATTAATAAGGGTAATGTCTTCAACAAGATACGATTTGTGATCTTTTGACGTATTGTAGAAAGAAATCGGTCTAATGAGAACTAAGAAAAAGTGGCAATAGACATAAAAAAAAAAAATCAACACATCATGGTAAAATTAATACCAATTCTCTAATAAAATTACAAATTTTAAAATTGGTAAATTTTGTCACTTTTTTTAAAACTTACATAACTTTTTCAAAAATTAAACAAATCAACATAATTTTTTAGCTTCGGTGCGAAGCTGAGAAGGTATTGATTTTACTATGATGTGTTTTTTTTTGTCTGTTACCACCTTTTCTCAGATCTCACATAACCGATTTCTTTCAATGATACGTCAAAAGATCACAAATCGTATCTAGTCGAAAAAATTACCCTCAAAAATTGAAAAAATTTCCCTCGTTCCCCGTCAATGAAGGAAACCTCCAAAAAAATTACAAATTTAAAAAATCGCTAATTTTCAAAATTTTTTTTACTGAAAACTGCCATAACTTTTTTAAAAATGAACATATCAATATAATTTTTTTTTTTTTTTTAGATGCTTGATATTTTTACCTATCATTATGTATACGATTTTCATAAATCTAACCCTTTACCAGCCCACAGAGGAGGATTCAAAATGACAACTCTTTCACAAAAAATTAACTTTTTCAACTTAACTTTTGAAAGTGTTCCGGAAATACTGAAACTTTTTATATATATCTTAAATTAAAGCTAATTTAATGTACATTATCATGGAAAATAAAAATTTCGGACTTTATTTTATCTTCACAGTGAAAATGGCTACCGTCTACTATTTTTGTGTGAAAATTTTCAATTTTGAATTTGACATTATGTATTATGTGTCATTAACTTTATAATGCTATAACTTTTTGAAAAATGTATGGATCAATACAATTTTTTCATGAAAAGTAGTATCTTTCATTTGACATACTGTTTTTTTTATATTGGACCATTTCCCTTAATACAGGGCGTGTTCAAAACATAAAAATGCATAGAGAAAGTAGAACTTTTTCAACGTAAATTTTTAAAGTGTTCCGGAAAGTCTGACACTTTTATATATGTCTTAAATTAAAGCTAATGTATTGTACTTTATTATGCAAAATAAAAATTTTGGACTTTATTTTGTTTTCACGGTGAAAATGGCTACCAAATGCTATTAACGTGTGAAAATTCTTGATTTTATTTTTTACATTTTTAACTTTATACACTTATTGTAAAGTGTATGAATCTACACAATTTTTTTATGAGAAATAATATTTTTTTATAATCCCTTTTTCGTTCAGAATA